>NC_091985.1:124928802-125032814 GCF_044704955.1 Pristiophorus japonicus | reverse complement strand
GACAGACAGAGAATGAGAGACACACACAGACAGACAGAGAGGTAGAGACACTGACAGAGACACACTGGGGGGGGGGGGGGGGGAGGCATCCCAGCACGCTGTTGGAGGGCTCCCAGTGCTGCAGTCGGTGAGTAGAAAATGTTTTATATATTGATTTAAAAAAAATATATATTTCTTATTAATTTTTTTTGATTGATTTATTGGTTGATTTGTTGATTTTTTATCATTTATTATTGATGATGGCTCTTTATTTGTAAAACTGAAGTGTTTAATGTTTGTAAACTTCCCTTTAAACCCCCCCCCCCCCCATTCCCTACGCCTGATTTGCAACCTACGTCTGATTTTCTAAAGTGTAGACAAGGTTTTTTCGAGCGTACAAAAATCTTCACTTACTCCATTCTAAGTTAGTTTGGAGTAAGTTTTCACTGCCGAAACTTTGAAAATAGGCGTAAGTGGCCGGACACGCCCCCTTTTGAAAAAAAAATTCTGTTCCAAAGTGAAACTGTTCTAACTGACTAGAACTGGAGCAAACTAAATGGCGAGAATTCCGATTTCTAAGATACTCCGTTCTACACCAGTTGCTCCTAAAAATCAGGAGCAAATCATGGCGAAACTTGGGGCCCCAAGGCTGCCCAGCCTCAGCCTCCCGGGGATGGGGAAAAAGAACTGCCGCTTGCGGGGGGGCACGGGGCCACCAAAAGAATGTATCGCCGCTGGGTCAAGCGTCAAGGGGACTGAGGCAGGCGAGGCCGAAGAGGCCAAGTCCAAGCCCGCCCAGCCAATTATTGACATCCCCCCAGGATCTGCTCAACCTAGCAGAAAAATGTAACCAATCTCATGAACCCCCACCTGCTGGGCCGGAGGGTGGTGGCGGGGAGGGTGAGGAACCCCAATCTTCATCCCTGACGTTGGAGCCGGGGGACTTGGAGGACCTGGAGCACTTCTTCGGCCCGGTCTCTCCGTGTTCCCTGGTGCCTGGGGTGGAGGGGGACCACCGTCCGCTACCGCTTCCCGACACAGCATCCCAGGAAGAGCCCAGGGGGGACTCCTCTGCCGACGATCCTTTGGGTGGGATTGTGACAGAGGCAGGGCCGGATGGTGGCGACCTCCCGGAGGAGGGTGGGTACTAGGCGCAGGAGAGGATTTAGAGTCCATCGCCAGTGAGGCGATGGATCTCCTCTTGCCCACTGCTGAGTCCCCCTTCATTCCTGCCAAGGAACTCCGGGATGTTTTGGTGGAATGCCAGGATCGCCGCAATAGAGCCCATCTGGCCTGGACAAATTGTCCGAGCCGGCGCTGCTCATCAGGTCTGTCCGCACGGCCGTCAAAACCATGGGCGCGGACAGGACCTTATCAAAACAAGAATGCCTTGAGCTGCGCCGGCTCAGAACGTTCCTCGCTGGGTTGCTGAGGGAGTGGAGGTCATCAACCGACTCCGCTCCCCCTCACATAGTAGTTTAAGTTAGAGATTGCACTATGCTCTTGTCATGAAGATATCCATAGCCACTTTCAACATCAATGGCGGCAGAGAGGCACGCTATAGATTTAACAATTTTTCGCTCATACGGGAGGGGGAAATATGCGGTGTGCTTCCTGCAAGAAACCAACACCGTTCCGGGAGACGAGGCCACGTGGCTCCTGGAATGGCAAGGAGAGGTCCGCATGAGTTACCTCACTGCCACTTCTTCTGGGGTGGCTATCTTGTTGGCCCCACATTTTCAGCCGGAGATCTTGGGGGTCGAGGAGCCTGTGCCAGGCCGCTTGATCCATGCCACGTGCCGCTCCATTTAATGAACGTGTTACGCCCCCCAGCCCGGCCCACAGCAAGTGTGCTTCTTCGAAGAAGTGTCCACTCTTCTAGACTCCGTCGACGTCGGTGACTGCATTGTCCTCGGGGAGGAGTTTAACTGCACCCTCGAGGCGTGGGACCGCTCCAGTGCCCTGCAGAGCATGATAGCGATGGAGAAGTTAAGGGACCTGGTCAGGTCCTTCGACTTGGTGGACGTCTGATGAAATCTCCATTCTCCGACTCCAGCGCCTTTACTTGGGTGAGGCCTGGAAAAGGATGGTCAAGAATCGACCACATTTACATGTCTCGGGTGTAAGTCTCCTGCGTTCCGGCAGCTTCCATGCGGCAGGCGCCATGCTCGGACGAATACCTGGTGTGGGCGGAGCTTGCTTCGCTCCGTGCATGGGTGGGGTCTGCGTACTGGCACTTTAACAACCTGCTGCTGGAGGATGAGCGGTTCCAGGATTCGTTCTGTCAGTTCTGGTCCGACTGGAGAAGGAAGCAGGAGGGCTTCCCCTCCTTGAGGTTATGGTAGGACATGGGCAAGGCTCTCGTCCGTCTCTTCCGTCAAGAGTACGCGAAGGGGTCGACCAAGAGGCGGGAAGCCAGGGTGGGGCAACTGGAGAAGGAGGTGCTCAGTTATGTCGTCGAGGACCTGGCCCTCCTGATGGTGTACGAAGAGAAGAAGGCCGCGCCGAAGGACCTGCAACTTGTCGGGTCCCGAGGCGTGTTTGTGAGGTCGCGGATCCGGTTCCTCCGGACCTGGACCGCGGCTCCCTTTTCTTCTTCTCGCTGGAAAAAAAACAGGGAGTCCGTAAGCAGTGCTTGACGCTGCTGGCCGATGACGGATCACTGGTCTCGGATCCGGAGGGCATCAGCATCAGGGCCCGAGACTACTACAGGGCTCTGTTCTCTCTGGATCTATCCAGCAAGGAAGCGTGTAGAGTATTTTGAGAGGACCAGCTCTGGAGGGGAAAGTCCCCGGGGCTGGATGGGCTGACTGTGGAGTTCCACAGGGCGTTCTGGGATGTCCTGGGGGGGGCGACTACACATGGGTCCTGGGTGAAATTCGGGCGACCAGGGAGATGCCCCTCTCTTGGCACAGGGCAGTCATTGTCCAATATGTCGAGGAACCAACAAGAGAACTGGCCATCCTAGACTGGGTGTTGTGTAATGAGAGAGGATTAATTAACAATCTTGTTGTGCGAGGCCCCTTGGGGAAGAGTGACCATAATATGGTAGAATTCTTCATTAAGATGGGGAGTGACACAGTTAATTCAGAGACTAGAGTCCTGAACTTAAAGAAAGGTAACTTCGACCCGGTATGTGACGTGAATTGGCTAGGATAGACTGGTGAATGATACTTAAAGGGTTGACGGTGGATAGGCAATGGTAAACATTTAAAGATCACATGGATGAACTTGAACAATTGTACATCCCTGTCTGACATAAAAATAAAACTGGGAAGGTGGCTCAACCGTGGCTTACAAGGGAAATTAGGGATAATGTTAAATCCAAGGAAGAGGCATATAAATTGACCAAAAAAAGCAGCAAACCTGAGGACTGGGAGAAATTTAGAATTCAGCAGAGGAGGACAAAGAGTTTAATTAGGAGGGGGAAAATAGAGTATGAGAGGAAACTTGCTGCGAACATAAAAACTGCAAAAGCTTCTACAGATACGTGAAGAGAAAAAGATTAGTGAAGACAAATGTGGGTTCCTTGCAGTCAGAATCAGGTGAATTTATAATGGGGAACAAAGAAATGGCAGAGCAATTGAACAAATACTTTGGTTCTGTCTTCAATAAGGAAGACACAAATAACCTTCCGGAAATACTAGGGGACCGAGGGTCTAGCGAGAAGGAGGAAGTAAAGGAAATCCTTATTAGTCAGCAAATTGTGTTAGGGAAATTGATGGGATTGAAGGCCGATAAATCCTTGGGGCCTGATAGTCTGCATCCCAGAGTACTTAAGGAAGTGCCCCTTGAAATAGTGGATGCATTGGTGGTCATTTTGCAACATTCTGTAGACTCTGGATCAGTTCCTATCGACCAGCTAATGTAACCCCACTTTTTAAAAAAGGAGAGAGAGAGAAAACAGGGAATTATAGTCCGGACAGCCTGACATCGGTGGTGGGAAAAATGTTGGAATCAATTATTAAAGATATAATAGCAGCGCATTTGGAAAGCAATGACAGGATCGGTCCAAGTCAGCATGGATTTATGAAAGGGAAATCTTGAATTTTTTGAGGATGTAACTAGTAGAGTGGACAAGGGAGAATCAGTGGATATGGTGAATTTAGACTTTCAAAAGGCTTTTGACAAGGTCCCACACAAGAGGTTAGTGTGCAAAATTAAAGCACATGGTATTGGGGGTAATGTATTGACGTGGATAGAGAACTGGTTGGCAGACAGGAAGCAAAGAGTAGGAATAAATGAGTCCTTTTCCGAATGGCAGGCAGTGACTAGTGGGGTACCGCAAGGTTCAGTGCTGGGACCCCAGCTATTTACAATCTACATTAATGATATAGACGAAGGAATTGAGCGTAATATCTCCAAGTTTGCAGATGATACTAAGCTGGGTGGCAGTGTGAGCTGTGAGGAGGATGCTAAGAGGCTGCAGGGTGACTTAGACAGGTTAGCTGAGTGGGCAAATACATAGCAGATGTGGTATAATGTAGATAAATGTGAGGTTATCCACTTTGGTGGTAAAAACAGGAAGGCAGAATATTATCTGAATGGTGACAGATTAGGAAAAGGGGAAGTGTGACGAGACCTGGGTGTCATGGTACATCAGACATTGAAAGTTGGCATATAGGTACAGCAGGCGGTGAAGAAGGCAAATGGCATGTTGGCCTTCATAGCAAGAGGATTTGAGTATACGAGCAGGGAAGTCTTACTGCAGTTGTACAGGACCTTGGTGAGGCCACACCTGGAATATTGTGTTCAGTTTTGGTCTCCTAATCTGAGGAAGGACATTCTTGCTATTGAGGGAATGCAGCAAAGGTTCACCAGGTTGATTCCCGGATGACAGGACTGACATATGAAGAAAGATTGGATCGACTAGGCTTATATTCTATGGAATTTAGAAGAACGAGAGGGGAACACATAGAAACATATAAAATTCTGACGGGATTGGACAGGTTAGATGCAGTATGCATGTTCCCGATGTTGGGGAAGTCCAGAACTAGGGGTCACAGTCTAAAGATAAGGGGTAAGCCATTTAGGACCGAGATGAGGAGAAACTTCTTCACTCAGAGAGTTGTGAGCATGTGGAATTCTCTACCATAGAAAGTTGTTGAGGCCAGTTTGTTAGATATTCAAAAGAGAGTTAGATGTGGCTCTTTCGGCTAAAGAGATGAAGGGGTATGGAGAGGAAGCAGGAATTGGGTAGTGAAGTGCCTGATCAGCCATGATCTTATTGAATGGTGGTGCAAGCTTGAAGGGCCGAATGGCCTACTCCTGCACCTACTTTCTATTTTTCTATGTTTCTATGTCCTGCTGCCTAAGAAGGGCAATCATCACCTACTTAAGAACTGGCACCTGGTCTCCCTCCTCAGTACGCATTACAGCATTTTTGCCAGGCTGATGTCAGCTTGCCTTGGCGCCGTGCTGGACCACATGATTCACCCCGACCAGTCCTACACGGTCCCGGGCTGGACAATCCACAACATCCATCTGATCCAGGACCTGGTCCACCATTCCCAGAGGGCTGCTCTGTCAGTCGCTTTCCTTTCCCTAGACCAGGAGAAGACGTTCGACAGGTTGGATCACGAGTATATGTTCAAAACTCTGCGTGCTTTCGGGTTTGGGACGCATTTCGTCGCCCGGATCCAACTTTTGTACGCTGCCGCGGAGTGTCTGATTAAGGTTAATGGGTTTTTTATGGTGCCTCTTCGCTTTGGGAGAGGGGTACGCCAGGGACGCCCCATGTCCGACCAGTTATATGCCATATGCGTGGTGCCTTTCCTGCATCTCTTGCAGAAGAGGCTGACGGGACTGGCTCTGCAAGGGCTGGGCGTGGAGGTCGTCCTCTCGGCTTACGCTGATGACGTGCTCCTCATGGTCGAGGATCCCGTTGACCTGCGGAGAATGCTTGAGTGGCAGGAGATTTACTCGGCCACATCCTCCGCCAGGATCAACTGGGAGAAATGTTGCGGACTTCTGCTAGGTCAGTGGCAGGTGGACTCCCTGCCGGAGGAGCTCAGGTCTTTTGCTTGGAGCACGACCCATCTCCTCTATCTGGGAGTCTACCTTAGCCCCGATGAGGAAGCCTGGCCGGTGAACTGGCAGGAGCTGGAGGCCAAAGGCGCCGCTCGCCTAGGGCGCTGGACAGGACTTCTCCAAGTGCTGTCCTACAAGGGTCAAGCCTAGTCATAAACCAGCTGGTGGCCGCTATGCTGTGTTACCGGTTGGTCACTTTGATCCCTCCCCCTGCGTTTGTCGCCAAGATACAGAAGAAGCTGATGGACTTCTTCTGGAACAACAGGAAGCACTGGGTCTCTGCTGCGGTTCTGAGGCTCCCGCTTAGGGAGGGCGGTCAGGCGTTGGTGTGAGTCAGTACCCAACATGCGACTTTCCATCTTCAGATCCTGCAGAGTACCTGTACGTCGAGCCCCCTCCTCGATGGTGTGCGCTGGCGACGCATTTCTTCCGCCAGCAGTACTGCCTCAATTACGTCACGCAGCTCTTGTTTGTGAGCCTTGGAGGAGTCAGTACCGCCATGCGGGGGCTGCCTGTCTTTTACCAGGAACTCAACAGGGTCTGGAACAGAGTCGCCACCAAATGCAGTTCTCCCGCGTCTGGAGTGGCGGCTATCCTTCAGGAGCCGCCGCTCAGGAATCCGTACCTCCACGACCACGGTTTTAGGTGGCAGGCAGACAAGAGGGCTGTGTCTGGCAAGGTGATCAGGGTCGGGGACCTGCTCAATGGTGGAGGAGCAGACTGGATGGCGCCAGATGAGCTGGTACGGCGCCTATCCTGCCATCAAGTCACTAAAAACTGCACTGGGCTCTGACTCTGTTAGGTATGTCGAGGAGGTTCAAGCATGTGGGGAGATCCTTTCCGAACTGACCCCCGTCCGGACGGAATTCCTCATCGGCGCCAAGTCCCAAAACCTCCCTCGATAGCCAGCGCCTCACAACTTAAGTTTCCTACGGGAAATCCCCTCCGTGCCTTTCAGTTCTGTGCAGAGGGGATTCCTGTACAGGCTGCTCTTGCACACTCTCCACATTGCCATTCTCGTCTGCCATCCGGACATGCCATGGCACACCATCATGCCGTCCAGAGAAGGCGGGGGTCCCCAATGGAGTGCTCTTATGCAGGAGTCCTCCCCCTATTTATTGGGGACTTAGCCTGGAGGGTGTTGCACGGAGCAACCCTGTGCAATAAGTTTTTAAGTCGGTTCATGAGCTCCCAGGCCACCTGTAATTTCTGCGGTCTAGAGGAGTCTGCCGTGTTCCACGTGTTTATTGAGGTTGCAGTCCCTCTTCCAATAACTGAAGGGGCTGCTCCTCAAATTCTGGTTGCACTTCAGTCCCACACTCCTGATCTTTGGGCACCCTGTGTGGAGGGGAGCGGGTAGGTCGGAAGGCCTCCTCGTAGGACTGCTCCTGGGCCTGGCCAAGGGAGCCATCAGCCGGTCCAGGCAGCGGGCGGTCAAGGGGATCGTTCAGCCCGACTGCCTGCCTCTCTTCTGTGGTTACATCCGAGCCAGGGTGTCCTTGGAGATGGAGCACACGGTGTCCACCGATACGCTCACAGCTTTTCGCAAGAGGTGGGCGCCGGAGGGACTGAAGTGCTTCATCACCCCTGGCAACCAAATTTTAATTTGATCCTTAATGTTTAAAGTTTAATTTGTCTATGTTTGTCGGTATTAGTGCCCCTCCCTTTTAGCCAGGGGACACTTGTATAATTTGTGTTTTTTGGTGCCCTCAAAAAAAAACGAAAAAAAAAACAATGGGGCACTTGAAAAGTTTTTGGAGTGTGACCCCCCCTTTAATCAAGGGGCACTTGTTTAATGTTCACAACTCAAATAGTTGTAGAGCTGTTGCATTGTGAGTGGCTTAGCCAATCACATGATTTTCACAAGACTCATTAAAACTCCAGTCAGTTGGGTCTAGATCATCCACATTGAGGTGTGCAGTTGTGAGCTTAGTGGATGAACTGGTTGTGTGATTGTTAAACCTTTGTTAATAAACCAACTAGTTCTTAATAACAATGTGTTGCTATGAATTCTTAAGCAAAGAACCCATGAACCAAATACATCACAACAACTAATATAATTTGGAACATGCATGCAGTGAGCAAGTTGCCAAGTATTGGGGTATAAACTGTGCTGAGAAAAGACATTCAGGGTTGCAGTCGAGAGGGCAACCTGATCAGTTGCCAATTAAAGTTGTACATCTAGTCATCACCGAACTGAACACTCGCTGTTGTTAGTCGTCATCATCATCATCAGCATAGACAGTCCCTCGGAATCGAGAAACACTTGCTTCCACTCCTGAAGTGAGTTCTTTGGTGGCTGAACAGTCCAATACGAGAGCCACAGACTTTGTCACAAGTGGGACAGATAGTCCCGTTGTTGTTAGCACATATGTGCCGTTTGCTTATCATAGCTTGATTTTAAAGTAAGCGAATAATCCTTTGTTTGCTGTAGTATAATCAAGGAGGTATTATATGCATCAGTTTTGTGTGAACTTGCTTGTCATTTCTTGGTGATTTTAAGTAAAAATAAGTTTTTTACAGATTCATTGGTTTTTGTATTGTTCTGTTCCACGGGTCCGAACTCTCTAAACTGTTGGATGGGACGAGGGGTTATTTCTGCACGTCCTACAACAGTAACAGAAAAACCTCAAACATCATCATTATAGGCAGTCCCTCAAAATTGAGGAAGACTTGCTTCCACTCTAAAAGTGAGTTCTTAGGTGACTGAACAGTCCAATACAGGAATTACAGTCTCTGTCACAGGTGGGACAGTCATTGAAGGAAAGGGTGGGTGGGACTGGTTTGCCGCGTGCTCCTTCTGCTGCCTACGCTTATTTTCTGCACGCTCTCAGCAACGAGACTCGTGGTGCTCAGCACCCTCCCGGATATCCTTCCTCTACTTAGGGTAGTCTTTGGTCAGGGACTCCCTTGTGTCAGTGGGGATGTTGCATTTTATCAAGGAGGCTTTGAGGGTGTCCTTGAAATGTTTCCTCTGCATCTTGGGCTCACTTGCATGTAGGAGTTCCGAGTAGAGCGCTTGCTTTGGGAGTCTTTGGTCAGTCATGCGAACAATGTGGCCTGCCCAGCGGAGCTGGTCGAGTGTGGACAATGCTTCAATGCTGGGGATGTTGGCCTGATCGAGGACGCTAATGTTGGTGCGTCTGTCCTCCCAGGGGATTTGCAGGATCTTGCAGAGACATAGTTGGTGGTATTTCTCCAGCGACTTGAGATGTCTACTGTCTATGGACCACATCTCTGAGCCATACAGGAGGGCGGGTATCACTACAGCCCCATGAGCTTGATGGCAGATTTGAGGGCCTGATCTTCGAACACTCTTTTCCTCAGGCGACCAATGGCTGCGCTGGCGCACTGGAGGCGGTGTTGAATCTCATCGTTGATGTCTGCCCTTGCTGATAATAGGCTCCTGAGATATGGAAAGTGGTCCACGTTGTCCAGGGCCACACCGTGGATCTTGATGACTGGGGGGCAGTGTTGTGTGGCGGGGTCAGGTTGGTGGAGGACCTTTGTCTTATGGATGTTTAGTGTAAGGCCCATACTTTCATATGCCTCAGTGAAGATTTTGACTATGACTTGGAGTTCAGCCTCTGAATGTGTGCAGACGCAAGCGTCATCGGCGTACTGTAGTTCGACGACGAGAGGTTATTTCCGCACATCCTACAACAATAACAGAAAAACCTCAAACACATGTACACAAACAAGCTGAAAGGAAATTTCAAAGTTAGAGAAGATAAGCACATGCTACAACTCATCCACAAACAGGCTAGTGGCCTGTCTGTATTACATATCATAGTAATATACTGTAGTGAATCTTCACACTAATCTCTTAACAAAATAAAATTCATCACCACTCTACCGCTAATCACTCTTTTATTTCAAAACCCTGACAATTCCATAATTGCAGTGATGGAAATGCTCAAATAAAGCCAGTTAGTCACATTCATACCAGTGAACATCTCCTTGTCTCCAAAAACATCTACAGCTAGTCTGGATCAAAATATACCTTCACATGAGGCAACGGCTGGGCATACCTCAGAAAGTTTATTTGAGAAAAATGAAAACTTTAAAAGCAGCATTTTAGCAGCTTATTTGTTATATATAACTTTTTGGAGACAAATACCAAACATAAACACCCCTGTAACTGCAACTCTCAGAAACTATCAGCTTATCTGAACAATTTTTGTTTCACGTTTCAGGGGGGTGTTTTAACCCTACTCGCTCAGCAGAAACCTGGCAGGTGGGCAGTTAAATTCGCCTTGGCTCTTAGCCGTCCGAAAACCGCCATGATTCCAACACCTGCAATTTTAACCTGCTGTCCTGAGCAGGCAGCAAGAATATGTGCCCAGAGCCAACCGGGTCCTTCTTTACATGTACATGTTGTGATCTGATGACAAAATTGAGACCCGACTGTAATTTTAACTCAGGCCTGAGTGGGGAATCCACCTGGTGTTAAAATCGGGGCTAATTCCGACACTAGGAGAAATCAATTCCTGATTGTTTTTATTAGCCTTCCTCCAACTGATTTGATAGGTTTAGACAGGCTCCAGTCTTCCAGCTGATTTCTTTGGTTAATACTGATCATCTCTAGCCCAGTGAAAGAAGCTATTTCTGGAAAAATGTTAACAAGTTGGTACAAGGGTTGTATGATTGATCGGCATTATTGATTGGCCCCTTAATCAACACAACCTAAAATTGATTAACAAATCATTCTTCTCACTGTTGTTTGTGGTATCTCGCTATGTGCAAAATGGTTACCATGTTTACCTTAATATTCGTTGTGTCAGTAAAGAAGCATATACATTTCTACCTCAAAACCTTGTATTTGTATTTGTCAGTAGGGGATGTTGTAAAGGAGGGATCTGTCATTTAATTGTTCCTCTTTTTATACCTGGATAACATATTTATTGTTTTTGTTAGTCATTACACTTCTTTTGCATTCTTCATGCAGTGCCAACAAAGTAGACTGAGGATGTAACTAGCAGGGTAGATAAAGGGGAACCAGTGGATGTAGTATATTTGGATTTCCAAAAGGCATTTGATAAGGTGCCAAATAAAAGATTATTACACAAGATAAGGGCTCATGGGATTGGAGGTAATGTATTAGCATGGATAAAGGATTGGTTAACGGACAGAAAATAGAGAGTAGGGATAAACAGGTCTTTTTCAGGATGACAGGCTGTAACTAGTGGTGTGCCGCAAGGATCAGTACGGGGGGCTCAGCTATTTACAATCTACATTAATGGCCTAGATGAAGGGTCGAGTGTAATGTATCCAAGTTTGCTGAGGATACAAAGTTAGGTGGATGGTAAGCTGTGAGGAGAACACAAATGAGCCGAAATTGCCCTTTTCCTTAAAGCCTGTTACATAGTGCAATGATCGCCGATAATTCGTCTAATGGCCACCATTTTCAAAATTCCGCTCCTGCGGCAATCCGGCGGTGACCCGCTCCCCCCCCTCACCCCGCTCCATGATGACTGACAGCGGTGGACACTACACCCACCCCCAGCTTTTTCCCCTTTAGTGTGCTCACCGCCGCACTACCACCCCCATTATGAGCAACTTCCGGTCCCCCTGAAAAGAAAAGAGTGGAATTTCGCTCAAAAGGCCACCTCAACCACCACGGCAGTAAAAACACTAGAAATGGGGTGCGTACGCCCTGTTTCCAGCAGTGAGCAATTTTGGCCCCAAAGTGTCTGCAAAGGGATATAGATAGGCAAAGAGAGTGAGCAGTAAGCTGGCAGATGGAATATAATGTAAGGAAATGTGAGGTTCTTCACTTTGGTAGGAAGAATAGAAAAAAAGAATATTTTTTAATTGGTGAGAAACTTTTAAATATTGCTGTTCAGAGAGATTTGAATGTCCTTGTGCAAGATACACAAGCAATAAGGAAGGCAAATAGTAGGTTGTCCTTTATTGCAAGGGGGTTGGAGTATAAGATTAAGGAAGTCTTGCTATAATTGTATAGGGCCTTGGTGAGATCACACCTGGAGTACTGTGCACTGTTTTGGTCTCCTTATCTGAGGAAGGATATACTTGCCTTAGAGTCGGTACAATGGGGATTCACTTGATTGATTCCTGGGATAAGAGTGCTGTCTTCTGATGAGAGATTGTGTAGAATGGGCCTATACTCTCTGGAGTTTAGAAGAATGAAAGGTGATCTAATTGAAACATAAAAGATTCTGAAGGGGATTGACAGGGTTGTTTCCCCTGACTGGAGTGTTTAGGACGAGGGGGCACAGTCGCAGGATAAGGGGTAGGCCATTTAAGACAGAGATGAGGAGATATTTCTCTGCCCCAGAGGGCTGTGGATACTGAGTCCCTGATTATATTCAAGGCTGAGATAGATTGATTTTTGGAGTCTAAGGAAATCAAGGGATATGGAGATCGGGCAGGAAAGTGCAGTTGAGTTAGAGGGTCAGCCATGATCTTGTTGAATGGTGGAGCAGGTTCAAATGGCCAAATGGCCTACTCCTGCTCCTATTTCTTATGTTCTTATGTTCCCAGTTTATGCTCTTTCTCTTTATACATATCTTCCTAACTCTTCATAGAGTAGATTGTCTTCCTGTTCATTTTGAATCAATGGTCTATAGTAAACTCTACAATTATCTCTTCTCCCTCCACCCGATATACTTTCAGCTGAAGTATCTCACTGGAAAGCTTATTCTGTACCAATGGGTTTACTATATTTACTTCCCAGGCATCCCAATAGAGCTTCACCACCTCCTCTCGTACCTAGTCTGTATTTCTTGAACACTCTAAGCCCTTGTAAATTGTAATCATCTCTGTCACTATTTGTATAATATTCCTAAACCGTGGCTCCCAATTGTCACAACATCCTTGAGTTTAGTCACCTTGACCTTGTGACAGATACATTGAGGCCGAAATTGGCCTGCTGTGCACCTCTCGTTAGCGCATCGAGGGTGTGTGAACGGGGTATGAAAGTGTTTTCGCCTGGGGGGTGGCGGAAGGCGCTCCCGGCTCCCGTGAAATTGCGTGGGAGTTAGCGGAGGCACGAAACCAGTAGCACTGCACCCCTGCTCTTAGCGCTCCAGGCTGCTGCGCCACCGATGATGACATCGTCGGAGTGTGCGGCAACCCCTTTACGCCCCACAGGCGGCTCGTTTTCACCCCGCGGCAGAAATTGGGCAGCGCCCCGTAAGGCTGCCACAGGCAATGTTAGCGCAGCCTCGCGAATTGCGAACCGGGCCACACTCTGCTCGGGGGGCGAAATTCAAAGAGGAGGTGCATGCCGCCCCACGCCACCATTTTTTTGCCAACTTACCGGTCGGGCCTTTCTCTGCCGATTTCGCGGAGTCCATGCCGCGATCGTGCAGCCGTTTCGGTGCTGGGCTGCAGCTGCAGCAATCTACATCCCCAGTAGCCTAGTGGAGGCCCATCAAGAGCAGTGCAAAGCTCGCAGCGTCCCTCCCTTTTAACAGAAGGGGCGGGCGTGGGGAACACATTAGCGCTACGCAGAGAGGCCGTGTAGCACTCTGTAATGCACTCGCTTTGCGCCCCCAAGCCAGCCCCAAGAGGAAGTGGAGTGTGACATTGTGCGCCACTGCCTATGAGGGGCAGTAACCCCAATTTAGCTTCCAGGGCGAGACTTCTGCGCCGAGCGCAAATGTCCAGCCTCGGAAAGGTTACCGTCCCTAAACAGGGCGCACCAGAATTTCGCTGCTTTTGAGTCATTCATAAAAATGCGCCTTCATAGGCTCAGCCACCTTCAGCTTTTTGATTCATAGTTGATCATTTTGTTATCGATTTTGTTTATTTTTGGTCTGTTTTATTTGTCTATATCTCCTGCACCCCCAAGTTTTAATAGTTTAATCTTCCCCTATTGCCTTTATTTGGAGTCTCTGAAAGGATACTGATACCAACCCAGTTTAATTGAAGTCTGTCCCATGTAAATGCCTTCCCATATCCCAGAATGTGTGTCAGTGTACTAGGAATCAACATCCTTCGCTTTCACATTTTTTATCTAGCCACACATTAATGTATCTATTCTGCCGAAATGGCCCAGAATGTGGCACTGGGGGAAATCCTGGAATTACTACCCTCAAAGTCTTGCACCTCAATCTAAAATTTAATCAGAATATCCAAAAGTGCATCCTTTATTCTTTATTTCAATCATTTCAGCCCAATTTGGATGCCAAGGGTCATATCTGAAGTACAAGAAATTGTGACATTGTGCCACATGTTTAATGTGGAATGAAATATATATTCATTTCGTGCCTTATTGATAATATGAGGAAAATAGATGGAGAGTAAAAGCATTATTCCATAAATTCTACATTTCCTATTTGTCTAAATGACCTTGGTACTTGGTATTACGCACAAAAAAAGGAGGAAACTGAGTACTATATGCAATGATTAAGTGTGACCATAGCTCCTTTAATTAGACTCCTGAGTGCAGGTACAGCATGGGGGGCCTGCTTAATATACCGTGCTCCCAAGGGATGTTGGGATCCCTTGGGACTCCATCAGGTAGGCCCTCTGGTGATGGTGTGATACAGGTTGCCAAGGGTTAAATACATAACATCACTCCCTCGTAAAGTCAACAGGACACTTATTTACAAGGTGAGATGACCTGGGGCTTTTCGCTCCCTTGTCGATCGTCTCGGTACAAATGCAGGTGTGGGTGAGTTGGTTGGTTCTTCACTGGCCTGCTGGGCAGCCGGGGATGGTGAGTTCTGCTTCGTGGTCAACCTTGATGTCTGTTGCCACGTGTGTGTGTGTGCGTGTGTTGGAGGGTCGAATTTGATGGTGTCCTTTTCGGGTTGCTCGTAGCTGTTCGTGAACCGCAATTTGATTTGGTCCAAATGCTTTCTGCACGTTAGTCCTTTGGTCAATTTGACCTAAAACACCCTACTTCCTTCTTTGGCTATGATCACGCCAGCGAGTCATTTGAGACCATGTCCATAGTTGAGTACAAACACAGGGTCATTGACCTCAATATCGCATGACAAATTTGCACGATAATGGTACATGCTTTGTTGATGCCGCCTAGAACATAAGAACATAAGAATTAGGAACAGGAGTAGGCCATCTAGCCCCTCGAGCCTGCTCCGCCATTCAACAAGATCATGGCTGATTTGGCCATGGACTCAGCTCTACTTACCCGCCCGCTCCCCATAACCCTTAATTCCCTTATTGGTTAAAAATCTATCTATCTGTGATTTGAATACATTCAATGAGCTAGCCTCAACTGCTTCCTTGGGCAGTGAATTCCACAGATTTACAACCCTCTGGGAGAAGAAATTCCTTCTCAACTCGGTTTTAAATTGGCTCCCCCGTATTTTGAGGCTGTGCCTCCTAGTTCTAGCCTCCCCTACCAGTGGAAACAACCTCTCTGCCTTTATCTTGTCTATCCCTTTCATGATTTTAAATGTTTCTATGCCCATGATGTGATCATGGAGATCAGGGTGGACAAGAGAGAGCTTTGTTTTTTGTGCTCTTTTCATGAGCAGCTTGGCTGGGGGAACCCCGGTGAGCCAGTGGGGTCTGGTGCGGTAGCTGAGCAGGACTCGGGACAGGCGGGTCTGCAGAGAGCCTTCCGACACGCGTTTCAAGCTTTGCTTGATGGTTTGAACTGCCCAAACTGCCTGGCCGTTGGATGCGGGCTTGAACGGGACAGATATGACGTGCTTGATCCCATTGCAGGTCAGGAATTCCTTGAATTCTGCACTGGTCCATTGTCGCTGACTCGGACATCAAGCAGGCCGTGTGTGGCAAACATGGCTCGTAGGCTCTCGATGGTGGTGGTGGACGTGCTTACAGACATTATTACACATTCAATCCATTTTGAATAAGCATCCACAACAACCAAGAATATTTTGCCTCGAAATGGGCCCGCATAGTCAACATGGATCCTAGACCACAGTTTGGAGGGCCACGACCACAAACTTAGCGGTGCCTCTCTGGGTGCATTGCTCAGTTGAGAGCAGGTGTTGCAATGGCGCACGCATGACTCTAAATCTGAGCCGATGCCGGGCCATCACGCATGGGATCTGGCTATGGCTTTCATCATTATTATGCCTGGGTGGGTGCTGTGTAGGTCGCGTATAAACGTTTCTCTGCCTTTCTTAGGCAAGACCACGCGATTACCCCACAAAAGACAGTCCGCCTGTAAGGACATTTCGTCTTTGCGCCTGTGGAATGGCTTAATCTCTTCCTGCATCTCCGCTGGGTTGCTGGATCAGCTCCCATGGAGGACACAGTTTTTTACCAGGGACAGTAAAGATCCTGGCTGGTCCAGGTCCTGATCTGGCGGGCTGTAGCGGGTGACTTCTCATTCTCAAATGCTTCCATCACCATGAGCAAGTCTGCAGGCTGTGTCATTTCCACCCCGGTGGTGGGCAATGGTAGCCGACTGAGAGTATCAGTGCAGTTCTCTGTGCCCGGTCTGTGGCGGATTTCATAGTTGTATGCCGACACGTGAGTGCCCATCTTTGGATGCGGGCAGAGGCATTAGTGTTAATCCCTTTGCTCTTTGAAAATAGCGACATGAGCGGTTTATGGTCAGTTTCTAGCTCAAACTTGAGACCAAACAAATACTGGTGCATTTTTCTCACCCCATAAACGCATGCCAGAGCTTCTTTTTCAATCATGCTGTGGGCTCTTTCGGCCTTGGACAGACTCCTGGACGCATAGGCGATGCAAAATCCCCGATTCGTTAGCCTGTTATAACACACACCCGACCCCGTGTGACGACGCATTGTAAGCTAGCCCTAGTCGTTTACATGGGTTATACAAGACGAGCAGTTTGTTTGAACATAACAGATTTCAGGCTTTCTCAAAGGCAGCCTCTTGTGAATTCTCCCATACCCAGTTGTCTCTCTTGCGCAGTAGCACATGTAGGGGTTCTAGCAAGGTGCTTAGCTCGGGGAGGAAATTACCGAAATAGTTGAGGTGTCCCAGGAACGATCGCAGCTCCATCACGTTCTGTGGTCTCGGCGTGTTCTTGATGGCCTCCGTCTTGGCGTCGGTGGGTCTGATGCCGTCTGTCGCGATTCTTCTTCCCAAGAACTCGACCTCTGATGCCAGGAAAACAAACTTCGAGCGTTTCAACCTGAGTCCCACGTGATCTAGCCGACTTAGAACCTCTTCCAGATTCTTCAAGTGTTCGATGGTGTCAGGACCTGTGACTAGTATTTCATCCTGGAAAACCACAGTGCGTGGAACCAACTTTAGCAGGCTCTCCATGTTCCGTTGGAAGATTGCCGCGGCCGAACAAATCCCAACCGGCATCTGTTATAGATGACAGACCTTTGTGCATGTTGATGCAGATGAGGCCTTTCAAAGATTCCTCCAGCTCCTACGTCATGTAGGCCGAGGTCAGGTCTAACTTGGTGAATGTCTTTCCTCCAGCCAGGGTCACAAGTAGGTCGTCTGCCTTGGGTAGTGGGTACTGCTCCTGTAGCGAAAAGCAGTTAATCATTACTTTATCGTCCCCACAAATTCTGATCGTGCCGTCACCTTTGAATATCGGGACAATCGGACTGGCCTACTTGCTGAATGCCACCGGCGCAATGATGCCTTCTCGCTGCAGCCTGTACAGCTCAATTTCCACTTTCTCTCGCATAATATACAGTACCACCCGTGCCTTGTGGTGAATGGGTCATGTACCGGGAACCAAATGGATCTGTACTTTCGCCCCCGAGAAACTTCCAATGTCTGGCTCGAACAATGATGAAAATCTGCTCAGAACCTGGGTACATGAGGCGTCGTTGACGGACGAAAGCGCTCAGATGTCGTCCCAGTTCTAGCGGATTTTTCCCAGCCAGCTTCTGCCGAACAGTATGGGGCCATTCCCTGGCACAATCCATAGTGGGAGTTCGTGCACTGCTCCATCATCATAGGAGACTTTGACTTCTGCGCTGCCAATTACTGGGATCAGCTCTTTGGTGTAAGTGCTTAGCTTGGTGTGATTGGGGCTGAGCTTGGGGCTGTGTGCCTTGTTACACCACAGCCTGTCAAAGGCCTTTTTGCTCATTATGGACTGACTCGTGCCCATGTCCAGTTCCATAGATACAGGAATTCCGTTCAGTTCAGCTTTTAGCCTAATCGGTGGACATTTTGTGATGAAGGTGTGTACCCCATACACCTCTGCCTCCTCGGTTCGAGTTTCTGGTTCATACTGATCCACCATGGATAGATCTTCCTCTGCAACATGGTGGTTTGCAGGGTTTGCAGGGTTTGCAGCTCGCCTGCACTTTCGCTGGAGGTGTCCCATTGTTCTGCAGCCGTTACACGCATAGTGCTTGAAGCGACATTGATGGGCCCGATGATCACTTCCACAACGCCAACACGCTGTTAAATGCCTCGCATTAATGGTTGATGGCAAGCTCTGGGTCATCTGAGATCGTGCAGCAGCCGGTGTGTACATTCTGCCATATATATTCCTGCTCGAAAACTATGTTACTTCGTGCACAATATTAGCCGAAAATCTCTTTATGCTGCGAAATTTGTTTGGTGTTATCGCTGGTGGACATAAATGCCTGGGCTATCGTTATGGCTTTGCTTAGATTCAGTGTTTCAACAGTCAATAGTTTGTGAAGGATTATCTCATGGCCAATGCCAAGCACAAAAAAATCTCTTAGCATTTGTTCAAGGAATCCATCAAATTCGCAATGTCCTGCAAGGTGTCTTAGTTCGGCGACTTAGCTCGCCACTTCCTGGCCCTCCACGTGTTGACACGTGTAGAACCGATACCCCACTATCAAAACACTTTCCTTCGGATTTAGGTGCACCCAGACCAGCATACACAATTTTTCATAGGATTTGGTTGTTGGTTTTACAGGAGCTAGAAGATTCTTCATGAGGCCATAGTTTGTTGCCCCACAGACGGTAAGGAGGATCGCCCTTCGTTTGGCAGCATTCTCGTCCCCTTCCAGCTCATTGGCCACGAAGTATTGGTTGAGTCCCTCCACAAAGGCCTTCCAATCGTCCCCTTCTGAGAACTTCTCCAGGATACCAAAAGTTTGTTGCATTTTCGCGCGGTAGTTCTTTACCTCATTGCCAATTGTTACGCTCATAATAAAGGATGAAACTGAGTACTGTATGCAATGAGTAAGTGTGACCTTAGCTCCTTTAATTAGGCTCCAGAGTGCAGGTACAGCGTAGGAGGCCTGCTTATATACCGTGCTCCTAAGAGATGCTGGGATCCCTTGGGACTCCAACAAGTAGGCCCTCTGGTGGTGGTGTGATACAGGTTGCCAAGGGTTAAATACATAACACTCGGCATGTTGTATGAGCCTAAGGTGCAGAGCAGTGAAAAGTATGCCCATTACTGGTTGAATAATGAGATATTGTCAGGTAAATTTATGGTGGGCGCCTATGCCTTTATGTGCAGATGGCTAGTCAACTTCCATTACAGATAACCCTTTGAGGATGGAAGAACTTTTTGAGGAACATAAATAATATGTGCATTTCTATGACACCTTAAATGGCAAGGAGTATCCGCAATAAGGTGGATGAATTAACTGTGCAAATAGATGTTAACAAATATGATGTGATTGGGATTACGGAGACGTGGCTCCAGGATGATCAGGGCTTGGAACTCAACATCCAGGGGTTTTCAACATTCAGGAAAGATAGAATAAAAGGAAAAGGAGGTGGGGTAGCATTGCTGGTTAAGGAGCAAATTAAGGCAATAGTTCGGAAGGACATTAGCTTGGATGATGTGGAATCTATCTAGGTAGAGCTGCAGAATACCAAAGGGCAAAAAACGTTAGTGGGAGTTGTGTACAGACCTCCAAACAGTAGTAGTGATGTTGGGGAGGGCATCAAACATGAAATTAGGGGTGCGTGCAATAAAGGTGCAGCAGTTATAATGGGTGACTTTAATATGCACATAGATTGGGTTAACCAAACTGGAAGCAATACGGTGGAGGAGGATTTCCTGGAGTGCATAAGGGATGGTTTTTTAGACCAATATGTCGAGGAACCAACTAGGGGGGAGGCCATCTTAGACTGGGTGTTGTGTAATGAGAGAGGATTAATTAGCAATCTCGTTGTGCGAGGCCCCTTGGGGAAGAGTGACCATAATATGGTGGAATTCTGCTTTAGAATGGAGAATGAAACAGTTAATTCAGAGACCATGGTCCAGAACTTAAAGAAGGGTAACTTTGAAGGTATGAGGCGTGAATTGGCTAGGATAGATTGGCGAATGATACTGAAGGGGTTGACTGTGGATGGGCAGTGGCAGACATTTAGAGACCGCATGGATGAACTACAACAATTGTACATTCCTGTCTGGCGTAAAAATAAAAAAGGGAAGGTGGCTCAACCGTGGCTATCAAGGGAAATCAGGGATAGCATTAAAGCCAAGGAAGTGGCATACAAATTGGCCAGAAATAGCAGCGAACCCGGGGACTGGGAGAAATTTAGAACTCAGCAGAGGAGGACAAAGGGTTTGATTAGGGCAGGGAAAATGGAGTACGAGAAGAAGCTTGCAGGGAACATTAAAACGGATTGCAAAAGTTTCTATAGATATGTAAAGAGAAAAAGGTTAGTAAAGACAAACGTAGGTCCCCTGCAGTCAGAATCAGGGGAAGTCATAACGGGGAACAAAGAAATGGCGGACCAATTGAACAAGTACTTTGGTTCGGTATTCACTGAGGAGGACACAAACAACCTTCCGGATATAAAAGGGGTCAGAGGGTCTAGTAAGGAGGAGGAACTGAGGAAAATCTTTATTAGTCGGGAAATTGTGTTGGGGAAATTGATGGGATTGAAGGCCGATAAATCCCCAGGGCCTGATGGACTGCATCCCAGAGTACTTAAGGAGGTGGCCTTGGAAATAGTGGATGCATTGACAGTCATTTTCCAACATTCCATTGACTCTGGATCAGTTCCTATGGAGTGGAGGGTAGCCAATGTAACCCCACTTTTTAAAAAAGGAGGGAGAGAGAAAACAGGGAATTATAGACCGGTCAGCCTAACATCGGTAGTGGGTAAAATGATGGAATCAATTATTAAGGATGTCATCGCAGTGCATTTGGAAAGAGGTAATATGATAGGTCCAAGTCAGCATGGATTTGTGAAAGGGAAATCATGCTTGACAAATCTTCTGGAATTTTTTGAGGATGTTTCCAGTAGAGTGGACAAGGGAGAACCAGTTGATGTGGTATATTTGGACTTTCAGAAGGCTTTCGACAAGGTCCCACACAAGAGATTAATGTGCAAAGTTAAAGCACATGGGATTGGGGGTAGTGTGCTGACATGGATTGAGAACTGGTTGTCAGACAGGAAGCAAAGAGTAGGAGTAAATGGGGACTTTTCAGAATGGCAGGCAGTGACTAGTGGGGTACCGCAAGGTTCTGTGCTGGGGCCCCAGCTGTTTACACTGTTCATTAATGATTTAGACAAGGGGATTAAATGTAGTATCTCCAAATTTGCGGATGACACTAAGTTGGATGGCAGTGTGAGCTGCGAGGAGGATGCTATGAGGCTGCAGAGCGACTTGGATAGGTTAGGTGAGTGGGCAAATGCATGGCAGATGAAGTATAATGTGGATAAATGTGACGTTATCCACTTTGGTGGTAAAAACAGAGAGACAGACTATTATCTGAATGGTGACAGATTAGGAAAAGGGGAGGTGCAAAGAGACCTGGGTGTCATGGTACATCAGTCATTGAAGGTTGGCATGCAGGTACAGCAGGCGGTTAAGAAAGCAAATGGCATGTTGGCCTTCATAGCGAGGGGATTTGAGTACAGGGGCAGGGAGGCATTGCTACAATTGTACAGGGCCTTGGTGAGGCCACACCTGGAGTATTGTGTACAGTTTTGGTCTCCTAACCTGAGTAAGGACATTCTTGCTATTGAGGGAGTGCAGCGAAGGTTCACCAGACTGATTCCCGGGATGGCGGGACTGACCTATCAAGAAAGACTGGATCAACTGGGCTTGTATTCACTGGAGTTCAGAAGAATGAGAGGGGACCTCATAGAAACGTTTAAAATTCTGACGGGTTTAGACAGGTTAGATGCAGGAAGAATGTTTCCAATGTTGGGGAAGTCCAGAACCAGGGGACACAGTCTAAGGATAAGGGGGAAGCCATTTAGGACCGAGATGAGGAGGAATTTCTTCACCCAGAGAGTGGTGAACCTGTGGAATTCTCTACCACAGAAAGTTGTTGAGGCCAATTCACTAAATATTGGCCTCAACAATATTTAGTGAATTGGTAGTAAGATGAAGTCCTTACTACTAGGGGAATCAAGGGGTATGGTGAGAAAGCAGGAATGGGGTACTGAAGTTGCATGTTTAGCCATGAACTCATTGAATGGCGGTGCAGGCTAGAAGGGCCGAATGGCCTACTCCTGCACCTATTTTCTATGTTTCTATGTTTCTATGTTGAAACATCACAAAGTGCTCCGTCTGTGCCAGCCATAACAGAGTGTCAACTGTGTTAGCCAATGAGTTAGAGGTGGGACGGGACTTAAAACAGGACTCACACGGGCCGAAATTACCCCTTTCCTTAAGGCCTGTTACCACCGCAAACCGGCGGCCATGCTGCGAAGTGGAATGGCCACTGATAGTCCAATTGCCCTCCCAAGTTTCCCTGACAGTGCCCCGATCATCCCCTTACACGTCATCACGTCATCACCATGCGCACCGTCGATCTAACATCCCGACGGTGACATTCCCCTCGGAAAAACTTCGGCCCGCCCGGCGGTGCCAAAACAACCTTTTCCCCGGTGGTCCAGTGAGGCTGTGGCCTTTTGCAGCGGCCGTGCAGCTCCCCTTAAAGGGGAGGGCTCACTGCCGCTGGCGACATGTTTTTTTTTGTCGGCCGACTGCCAGGTCGGCCCGACAATTATGCCCCCGGGTTTGGCTGGGCTGCCAACAGGCAGCCTGGCAGCCCCTCTTGGGTGCCAGGCCGCTGGCCCAGCCAAAACCCTCCCTGGTGACCCAGTGGACCGAAGTTTAAAATGTTTGGAGGCTCTCCCTTTTAAGTGAAGGGGAGAGCCGTGGTGACGTGGCACATCGATGACATCATCGCGGTGGTGAATATGCACCACCCCCAACTTTCACCGCTCAGTTGCTGTCACCGCCACATTTTTGCCCCTCACGTGTAGTCACCCCCCCGCCCCACCCTCCGCATTATGACCGACTTCCGGATGAAAACAAAACAAACAAAGAATGGAATTTCCCAAAAGAGTCGACCTAAATTGCAGCTGCGGTAAAAAACATCAAAACAGTGTGTAAGCGCCCCGTTTCAGGCGGGGGGGCAATTTCCACTCCACGGGTTCTATTTAAAAGCTCTGTACAAACTACAGCAAACAGAACCCATGCATGAATGAACTCCAGATTGAATTAGGATGATTTCTCCAGCGAAATATAATGGGCCCAAGTTTCCACAAGAAAAAAACCGGGCGCCCCTCCGAGCTGGGCGCTCGTTTTTCGCGCCTAAAACGGCGCCTAAAAAATCCTCGGTATTCTCCACCGACTTACAGGTCCTGTGGCACTCGGCGCAGCCGGCACGAGCTGTGGGGGGGCGGAGCCAGGTCCCTGCGCTGAAAACAATGCCGGGACCTCTGCACATGCGCGCTACAGTGGGCATGCAAGTGCAGTAGCTCCAGGCGCCGAACTGTGTGGGAGGGGTCCGAAGCACGCATCCCCTAGCCCTGGCTGAATGGCCTCACTGGGGCTGCGTGAATGAGGCTCCTCCCACGGCCAGCTCCTGCTCCCCGCCCGACCAGACCCGACACTCGCTCCCCCCCCCCCCCGCCGACCAGACCCGACCCGACACCCGCTCCCCCCCCCCGCCGCCCCGACCCGACACCCGAGACCCGAGACCCGCTCCCCCCCCGCCCCGACCCCCGCTCTCCCCCCCCGCCCCGACCGAGACCCGAGGCCCGCTCCCCCCCCGCCCCGACCCCCGCTCTCCACCCCCCCCCCCCGCCCCGACCCGAGGCCCGCTCCCCCCCCGCCGACCCGACCCGACACCCGCTCCCCCCCCCCCGCCCCGACCCGACACGACACCCGCTCCCCCCCGACCCGACACCCGCTTCTGTTCCCTGACCCCCCCCTCCCCTCCCTCCCTCCCTCCCTCCCTCTCTCTCTCCCTCCCTCCCTCCCTCCCTCCCTCCCTCCCTCTCCCTCTCCCTCTCCCTCTCCCTCTCCCTCCCTCTCTCTCTCTCCCTCTCCCTCCCTCTCTCTCTCTCTCCCTCTCCCCTTCTCTCTCTCCCTCCCTCTCTCTCTCTCTCCCTCTCTCGCTCAGCGGCACGAACAGCTGCAGAATTCTCCCTGGCTGAAGCACTTCCACACAGGTAGGAAGATGGTTTATTTAATCTTTTCTTGGCTTATAAATGTTTATTCAGGTTGGATTTATTTGTATAATATTTGTAGAAGTATAAATAAGGATTTATTGTCGAATTTAATGAGTTCCCTCCCCCCCACCTCGTTCTGGGCGCCTAATTTGTAACCTGCGCCTGATTTTTTAATGTGTAGAACAGGTTTTTTCAGTTCTACAAAAATCTTCACTGGCGCCATTCTACTTTAGTTTGGAGTACATTTTCACTGTGGAAACTTTCAAATCAGGCGTCAGTGGCCGGACACGCCCCCTTTTGAAGAAAAAATTCTGTTCTAAACTAGAACTGTTCTACCTGACTAGAACTGCAGAAAAAAAAATGTGGAGAATTGCGATTTCTAAAATAGTCCGTTCTCCACCAGTTGCTCCTAAAAATCAGGCGCGAATCATGTGGAAACTTGGGCCCAATAAGTGGAGGATAGTTACACAATACAAATTGTGCATGCACGTGCGTGTGTGTGCAGTGCAACTCTGCCACTGCCTCAGCTCACCTACTGTTGAAACCCTCATCCATGCATTTGTTACCTCTTAATTTGACGGGGCCGAAATTGCCTTCCACCCCAAATGGGCGCACCTTCTGTTTTTTAAGTGTTCTGTCCAACCCAATGCATGAGGCGGACAATTCGGGGAAATTCAGCTTTGTTTTTTTTTTGGATGGGACGGAAGTGCAGGAGGGTCGGAACATTCGTTGCTCTGAGTCATCAGCACCGCGCTGATGACGTCAACACGTCGCTCAGAACATCAGCGCCCCTTCTCTTTAGTTAAAGGGGAGGGCCACTTGTGAACTCTGGAGCCACTTTAGTGGTAAACACTGGGCCACCAGGGAGGATTTTGGCTGAGCCAGCAGCCGGGTACCCATTGTCAGGCCGGCCTGGTAGTCGGCCAACAATTAAAATAGAATGGCGGCTGCGGCAGTGCGCCCTCCCCTTTAAGGGCAGACGCGTCGCCCAGTCACAAGAAGCTTCCTGCCGGGGAGAACTGTCGGAGGCACAGAGCCGCAGCCAATCCACTCCCGCAGGCCAATTTCCCAAGTGGGACGGAAAGGGGCTCGCCGCCAGTCGGTTATGGGTCGGCGCATGCCCGATGAGGCGGGAAGACGGCCGGGGCGGTCTTGTACACTGCTCCAAAAATAAAGGAAGTCAATTTTCAAAATGGCGGCCCCTCCGTGCTGACTGAGCAGTGAGTCCTTACCGACCCATGGCTGACTCTTTGAGGCAGTCACAGCTCTTATAGAAAGGGGCAATTTCGGCCCCGATTATTCCAATGCTTTTCTGGCCAGCCTCTCATCTTCCACCCTCCGTAAACTTGAGCTCATCCAAAACTCTGCTACCCGTATCCTGACTGGCACACATCACCCCAGTGTTCACTGAGTCTGGCAATGCCTCAATTTAAAACTTCTCACACTTGTTTCCAAATCCCTCCATGGCCTTGCCCCTCCCTATCTCTGCAACCTCCTCCAGCTCTACAACCTCCCGAGATCTCTGCACACCTCTAATTCTAGCCTCTTGCACATTCACTATATTAATCACTCCACCATTGGCTGTCTAGGCGCTAAGCTCTGGAATTTGTTCGCTAAACCCCTTCGCCTTTCTCCCTCATTCTCCTCCTTTAAAATGCTCCTTAAAAACTATCTCTTATCTGTCCTAATATCTCGTATGTGGCTCGGTGTTAAATTTTGTTTGATAATGCTCTTGTGAAGCTCCTTGGAACATTTTACTACGTTTAAGTCACTATATAAATGCAAGTTGTTGATGTTGTTACGTGTGTATGCGAGGATGTCAGGCTGTATGGCCTGTTGATACTAAGGGGCTGAAATTGCCCCTTACCTTAAGTCCTGTTAACACTGGAAATCGTGTAATGTCCGTCGCTCGCCCAATTGCCCTGCCGCTGCTTCCCGGTGGTGAGCATCCCGCACCACTTCTCCCCACTTCCGCCGCGCTGCTGGCCGACACTTCTAAATGCGTCATCAGAGCGCGCACCACCGAGGTCCCGGGCCGGAAGCCATATTCCGTTAGAAAAATTTTGTGACCGCTTGACAGTGCGAAGGTTCGGTTTTTTTGTTGGTGCCTAGTTCTTGCTGCAGACCTCCAGCTTTGCTTAAAGGTGTGTTGGTTTTTCCTGCATTTCTGTCGGCGACTTTCTCACCGTCTTTGACAACCAGTGCAAGGATACTACACTGCGCGATTGTTTGAGAGTGCTGCAGGCTCCTCCACCTGCTGACATCGAGGAGGCTGGGCTTGGGAAGATGTTTGAAATGGGGGCAGTGCTGGCAGGCCAACGCCTCCTGCACATTATGCGTACCGCTGTGGCACGCAGGAGAGGGCAGCGCCGGGGTCCAACGGCTGCTGAGGCAACGGGCAAGGGCCGCAGCTATCATGGCAGCCCAGCATGGAGAGGGGCAGGGAGATGGCGACAGAGGTGAGGCCAGAGAGCTGCCACAGGAAGGCCCTCAGCAAGGGCGTCCCCTAAGGAGGAGAGTGAGGTATGTGAACCCCCCACAGTAGATACTGTGCCGGCAGGACCTGAGGCAGCCTGCAGCGGAGCCAGATGCTGGGAAGCAGCAGCCTGCAGAGGCAGAGGACCAAGCAGACCAGCAAGACGCCTGCACGGATGTGAAAGTGGAAGGCCATATCGACAAAGGGTGTTCCGGCACCAGTTCTCCTACAGGGACCTCAATGATGATCAGTGCCTGCGCAGACTACGATTCCGCTAGGACGTAGTCATGGAGCTCTACAATCTCCTACAGGCAGACTTGGAGCCACAAACACCGATGAGCGCAGCCCTGAGCATGGCATCCAAGATTACAATCGCCCTGAACTTTTATACCACCGGGCCCTTCCAAACTGTCACTGCAGACATCTCCTACATCTCTCAGTTTGCAGCCCATACATCCATACGAGAGGTGAAAGATGCTCTCTGAAGGAGGAGGGGCGACCACATCACCTTCCCTATGAGCAGGGACAAGCAGTTGGAGCGGCAGACTGGATTCCTGTGCATTGCGCACTTCCTCAGGGTCCAGGGGGCCATTGACTGCACCCATGTCGGTCTGAGGGAACCCCAACACATGCCCGAGGTCTTCCGAAACCACAAGGGATATCACTCCCTCAATGTTCAACTGCTTTGCGACCACAACTGCAAAATTATGGCAGTTAATGCCCGGTTTCCTGGTAGCAGCCACGATTCATTCATACTGCGGCAGACCGGCATGCCAGGCATCTTCACTGGGCTGAACCAAGATTGCGGCTGGCGCCTCTGTGACAAGGGCTATGCACTGAGTATTTGGCTCATGACTCCTCTTCACAACCTAGAACAAAAGCGTAGCATGCCTATAATGACAGGCAGCCACAGGGACCATCATCGAGCACACAATTGGGATTCTGAAGCAGAGGTTTCGTTACCTGGATTGCTCAGGGGGTGTGCTGCAGTACTCGCCTGAGCGTGTCTCCGTATTCATGGTGTGCTGCATGCTCCACAACCTGGCCATCGTGAGGGCGCATTGGAGGAAGAGGCAGCAGTGGCACCTGTGGAGAAGGAGGAGCAGCAGGATCCAGGAACGGAGGAGGAGGAGGAGGTAGGGGCACAGGAGGAGGAGGAGGAGGAGGAGGAGGAGGTAGGGGCACAGGAGGAGGAGGAGGCTCAGGAGGAGGTGCAGGATACGGGTGCCCAGCCACGCAGGAGTCAGCGTCGCCATCGTGATCCTGCAAGGGAAGCACAAAGCCGTCTCATTGCTGCAAGTTTCACATAACTGAATGCCCAGTTGAGCCTGCATCTGGTCATGTCCATGGGCCAACCTATAAACCCTCTCACACATCATTTCCGCACAGTTAAATGAGAGACCTATTCAGAAATTTCCAAACCAAAATAAAGATTTATTACACCCCAAACAATGGATGCACAAAACATCAACATAATCATTTATCACCATTGTGCAACTCCTTACAACCCCACTTACGCAGACCTATCCTTACACTATGCCGCAGTGTCTCACTTGTGGTTGCCTCATGGCTTTGGGAAGGCTGTCTATAGAGGAAGCTATAGATGTCCTTCTCGGACGCCCTCGATCAGCTCTCGGCTGCAGACTGGGCCGCATCCTCCTCTGCTCCTTCAGTCGGAAGTGGCTGGGGTGATTCCATGCTTGGCAGCAATTGCAGAGTGGCAGGTCTCGGCTTAGGGCTGCTGTGAACCAGGGAGCCCACATCAGTATCCTGTTCCGAGGAGCCAGCACCACTCCCCCGGGGCAGCACGCCACCTCCCCCACCAATCTGCTGGAGCACAGTTCAGTGGGGTGGGATGACACCGGAAGGACCCCGGTGGACTGTGGTGGAACCAACCACGATAGCAGCAGTCAGATCTCGCACAGCATCCAGCTGAGACTGCATGAGAGCAGCCACAGTCTCAAAGCCACCAGAGACGGCAGCAGTCAGACGCTCCGTGGCCTGTTGCCCAGAGTGTATGAGAGCATTCTGGGCTTCCATGGCTATGGCCATCCTGTCCAAAGAAGCACTGCGACGTTCATTCCCTCGCTGCAATGGCAACTGTCACCTCGCCCAAGAGATGCATCATCGCAGCTGGATCTGCACGCTCCCTCTGGGATTACACCACCAACTGCACACTGGCAATGATGGTCCCCATAGTGCGTGCAGAGCTGTCCACAATATGGAAGGCGGACTCCATGCTCCTCACCACTTGTGACAGCCTCTCGGGCACCCCTTGCATTGCCGCCTAGAGCTCGGATTGCATGGCCTCTGATACGTCCTTACTATACAGTATAAATGCACACGAGGCCCATGTTTGAGAGAAGGTCAGTCTGTGACCTGACCTTTATTCCTTAGCACTCAAGTGCAGGAAGTGGGTGGAGCTTCCCCTTTTATATCTGAAGGTCCAGGTTAGGAGTGTCTCCCACAAGTTCACCACCTAGTGGTCATTGTTCTCACAGTGTACAACTTAGGTCAGATTATACATGGGTTACATTGCTGGTTGAATACATGACATCACCTCCCCCCCAAAGTCTTATTGGGATCACAGGTTGAGTCTCTCTGGTGGTTTACGCTCTCTTGTAGAGTGCCTGAGTTGGGGCTCCGGTTGTTGGGCGCTGGCCTGAGTGTCTGCTGTTTGCGGTGCCTCAGGCCTATCCAGACTGCCCACAGTGACTGGGCTATCCTCCCTTTGGTCCCTGTGTTCGGTCACCTGTGGAGGAGTGAACTCGATATTGTGTTCTTCCTCTGCTTCTTCTATGGGGTTGCTGAACCTCCTTTTTGTTTGTTCCACATATTTGCGGCAGATTTGTTCATTGGTAAGTTTAACTACCAGAATCCTATTTCCCTCTTTGGCAATCACAGTGCCTGTGAGCAATTTGGGCCCTGCAGCGTAGTTAAGGACAAAAACAGGGTCAGTTACATCAATGCATCGCGCCCTTGCATTCCTGTCATGGTAGTCATATTGTGACTGGCGCCTGCTCTCGACAATTTCTTTCATGGTGGGGTGTATAAGGGATAACCGGGTTTTGGGCATCCTTTTCATTAGCAGCTCTGCGGGTGGAACCCCTGTGAGCGAGTGTGGTCGGGATCTGTAGGCCAACAGGAAGCATGATAAGCGGCTTTGTAGGGAACCCCCTTGGATTCTGAGCATCCCCTGTTTGATTATCTGCACTGCTCGTTCTGCCTGGCCGTTTGAGCCGGCTTGAACGGTGCCGTTCTGACATGGTTAATTACATTGCCTGCCATGAAGTCCTGGAATTCAGTGCTTGTGAAGCACGGGCCATTGTCGCTGACCAAGATGTCCGGTAGACCGTGGGCGGTGAACATTGTCCGTAGACTTTCTACCGTGGCAGAGGATGTGCTTGAATTTAAAATGTCAAACTCGATCCATTTGGAGTCGGCGTCTACTACAACCAAAAACATTTTTTCCATGAAAGGACCTGCATAGTCCACATGGATGCGTGACCAAGGCTTGGCGGGCCATGGCCAGGGGCTAAGGGGGGCTTCCCTGGGCGCATTGCCCAGCTGGGCACACGTGTTGCACCTGCGAACACAAAGTTCCAGATCTTCGTCTATCCCTGGCCACCAAACGTGTGATCTGGCAATTGCCTTCATTATGACAATGCCCGGGTGCTCATTGTGGAGTTCTCTGATGAACACCTCTCTGCCCATCTGGGGCATGACTACGCGGTTTCCTCACAGTAGGCAATCGGCCTGAATCGAGAGTTCATCCCTGCGCCTGTAAAATGGTTTAAATTCTTCAGGGCATGCCCTGTATGTGCCTGCCCAGTCCCCATACAGGACACATTTCTTGACCAGAGACAATAGCGGGTCTCTATTTGTCCAGACTTTAATCTGACGGGCTGTCACGGATGAGCCTTTGCTTCCAAAAGCTGCTGAGTGCATCGGCGCAGTTTTCAGTGCCCGGTCTGTGCCAAATTGTGTAGTCATCGGCAGCTAACTTGAGTGCCCACCTCTGTATGTGGGCTGATGCGTTTGCATTTATGGCCTTGTTGTCGGCCAAAAGGGATATTAAGGGTTTGTGATCTGTCTCCAGCTCAAATTTCCTGCCAAACAGGTACTGGTGCATTTTCTTTACCGCATATACACATGCGAGTGCTTCCTTTTCTACCATCCCGTAGCCCCTTTCTGCCTGGGACAGACTTCTGGAGGCATAAGCTACCGACTGTAACTGACCCTTGGCATTGACATGCTGCAACACACACCCGACACCATAGGACGACGTATCGCACGTTAACACAAGTTTCTTACATCGGTCATATAGCGTTAACAGATTGTTGGAACATAACAAATTGCATGCTGTATTAAAAGCCCTTTCCTGGGTGTCCCCCCAGACCCATTCACGACCTTTGCGTAGGAGCACGTGTAGCGGCTCTAGCAGCGTGCTCAATTTGGGAAGAAAGTTACCAAAATAGTTCAGGAGCCCCAGGAACGAACGCAGCTCCGTCGTGTTATGGGGTCTGGGTGCTCTCTGGATCGCTTCCGTCTTGGATGCAGTCGGGCTGATCCCGTCTGCTGCTACCCTCACCCCCAGGAATTCTACCTCTGGAGCTAGGAAGACGCACTTCGCCTTTTTCAGTCGCAGCCCTACCCGGTCCAGTCTGCGTAGCACCTCCTCCAGGTTGTGGAGGTGCTCTTCAGTATCGTAACCCGTAATGAGGATGTCGTCCTGAAAAACCACCGTCCCTGGAATCGACTTGAGGAGGCTTTCCATATTTCATTGGAAGATCGCGGCGGCCGAGCGAATCCCGAATGGACATCTGTTGTACTCAAACAACCCCTTGTGTGTTGTGATGGTGGTCAGCTTCTTCGACTCACTCGCCAGCTCCTGGGTCATGTAAGCTGAGGTCAGGTCCAATTTTGAAAAAGGTTTGCCACCGGATAGCATCGCAAAGAGGTCCTCCGCTCTCGGTAGCGGGTACTGGTCTTGGAGTGACACCCGATTGATGGTGGCCTTGTAATCACCACATATCCTGACAGACCCATCCGCCTTGAGCATCGGCACAATCAGGCTCACCCAATCACTGAATTCGACTGGCGAGATGATGCCTTCCCTCAGCAGGCGGTCCAATTCGCCTTCTATCTTTTCCCGCATCACGTACGGCACCGCTCTGGCCTTGTGGTGTACTGGTCTGGCGTCCGGGTTTATGTGAATCACTACCTTGGCCCCCATGAAAGTGCCAATGCCGGGTTGAAATAATTAGTCAAATTTGTCCAGGACCTGTGAGCATGATACTCGCTCCACAGAGGAAATTGCATTGACATCGCCCCATTTCCAGTTCATGACAGCAAGCCAATTCCTCCCCAGTAGTGCGGTACCGGCCCCCGGGATAACCCAGAGTGGCAACCTGTTCTCCGAATCTTTGTGGGTCACGACTACCATGGCGCTGCCTAGCACCGGAATGATCTCCTTTGTGTAAGTCCGTAGCTGTGCATCAATTGGTGATAATTTTGCCCTCCTGGCCTTGGACGCCCACAACTTTTCGAACTATTTGATCCCCATCAGGGACTGGCTGGCCCCCGTGTCTAGCTCCATTGATACTGGGATGCCATTGAGGAGCACGTTCATCATTATCGGTGACGTCCTGGTGTATGAACTGTATACGTGCTCCACATGAACTCGCTGAACTTCAGCTTCCAGCGATTTCCCCCAGCGTTCATTTCTGCAATTTCTGCAGGTATTTTGCTCACCTCTGCAAACTCCGGCTGAATGTATGCCTCCACGTCTCCAGCATGAGCTGCGGTTTGAAACAAAAGGTCCCTTACCAGTCGATCGTCCCTGACTGCCCCTGTTATTGTCCTTGAGTGCACCATTAACAGGTGTTGATGGCCCCATTATTGGCCGCATTGTCCCTTGCAATGGCGTGAATCGCCGTTCAGCTTGTCATTGTCTTTGTCGAACTCCCCCTCTGGGTTTGACTTCATGTTGGGGCCCGATTGCCCTTGTCTGCCTGGAGAACTGTGTGCTGCTTTAACAATGTTGAATCTCTGTCCCAACCATTCCTAAACACAGTACCTCTCATCTGTTCTGCTAGTGGCCATGCTCGCGTGGTTTAAATCCCAGTTTCTCATCGCCATTAATACGTCCTTACTATACAGTATAAATGGCACATGAGGCCCATGCTTGAGAGAAGATCAGTTTGTGACCTGCCTTTATTCCTTAGCACTCAAGTGCAGGAAGTGGGTGGAGCTTCCCCTTTTATACCTGAAAGTCCAGGTTAGGAGTATCTCCCACAAGTTCACCACCTAGTGGTCATTGTTCTCAGAGTGTACAACTTAGGTCAGATTATACATGGGTTACATTGCTGGTTGAATACATGACAGCCTCCAACCTTTGTTCATAAGCCCCAACCTCGATGGACTTGCCTGAGTCCTCCTCAGCAGGACTCGGCTGTGCAGTCACCCCCCGGAGAGATGGCACCCAAGGTTCCCTTCGCCCTTGACCATGCTGCAGCTCGCTAGGCCCCAGTGCATCATCCAGTGCAGACCCTGTCCTAAGTCTATCATACCCGACTGCGGACTCCCAGTATCTGAGCTGGCGAGTGTGACTGTATGAAGCAGTGACATGGTGGTGCTGCCAGAGGTCTCCCCCTCTCCGTCTCCCTCACTGGACATGCCACCAAGATATTCCAGGTGTGTCCTCCTACCAGTCACCTCAAGGGTGTCCGTCTCACTTTGGTTGACACTCAGGGTCTCATCTGCAATCATAAATGGGATAAGGTGTGCCATGAGGTTACCATGTAGCAAGCATAACCGACTGCCAGGTAGCCGAGTGCAGTGTCAGGGAGAGATGCCATTACACAAAGGCCTTCACTTACACATGCTGCCCCCAGTGGGATCGGTGTGACCAGCATCCACAGGGAAGCCAACATGCGGGCCCAGTAGCCGCTGCACCCTCTCCTCCAGATCAGCAGATCGACATTTTCCGACTCGCCCCCACCAGTCGCTTGTTGCTGGGGACGGTTCTGCACCACATTGGCCTGCAAAGCAAGGAAGGGTTGGTAAGTCGGAGTTTCCTGAGGCCTCGGCAATTAGTGCAAGTGTTGGTCTATAACATGCAGCTGTGAATCTCACATGCAAGGGAACCTCCATTTGTGAGTGTGCACACATACATGCTTCAGCAATCAAATGCTACTACTGCTACCAAATAGTCTTGGTAAGAAAGAAGTTAAGGTGAAGGAGAGTCTTACAGATGTAATGTGAGGAGTTGGGGAAACATGTACTCACTTTCATCAGTCGAATGAGGTCGGTGAGCCTTTCCTGGCATTGGGTTGCGTTGTGCTGGTGAATGGAGGCCTCCAAAACATACTCTGCAATCTCCCTCCAGGCATTTAAGAAGCCGCTCCTAATTGGACGCCCAGTGTCAGGGAAGAGTAGTCGCCTCCTTCCCCCAACAGCTTGCATCAGGATTTCCAGCTCAGCGTCACTGAAGTGGCTGGCCCTCCTCAAAGGTCCCACTGCAGCAATCTCCTCTGAAGCAACTCAGACTGAAGTCAGGACACAGCTGCAAAACCGGCCCTTGAAGGCCAGGGAGCAGCTGCATCGCTAGCATCAATTGGTCAGATGGGGAATTTCACGATCTAAACGCCACTCCACTGCCACTCCACTGAAACCAGCCCATTACCCCAGTCATTACCACTCCGTTCCGTCTAGCTGCCGAAAAAGCGTAACTTCCCTCTTAACACCGCCGCATTGGTGGTAAGGGACACTAAAATGCGGTAGGTGCACCCCGTTCCCGGCAGAGGGCAATTTTGTCCCCTAACTGTCTAAACTCACAGATAAGGAATGGATGCTTGAGCAAGGTATTAGTGAGCACACATGTGCCTTCAGCTGCTCAAGTCCCACTCTTTTAAGTTCGCTCCTTAAACCTCTTTGTCTTTTCATCACCTTTAAAATCCCTTTGAAAATCCACCTCTTTGATCTCCTTATTTGGATTGTTTTTTTTTATCCTGCTCCTTAGTGCTACATAAATGTAAGGTGATGTTTTTCTGAGGATAAAAATTGTAATCATATTTTTTCACACAGTGATTTTCACAGTATTTTGTGGGGTTTTTTGGATGACACATTAATCAGTTCCAATTTGCAAGAACAGGGCCAACTGGGCTAACTGATTAAAGCAGAAAATGTTGGAATTCACAGCAGGTCAATCTGCATCTGTCAAGAGAAAAAACAGGGTAACAGCTAATTGATGTTTTGTTTCAGTAAATAGTCGAGGTGGGTGATTCTCTTGATCTATAATCACTCTCGCTCCGCATAAAAAGATAAATTCTTCAAAAAACTTATGGAAAGTCTTCAAAAGATGAAGATAAATTTCTGGAATTAAACAGGAATTAAACAGGCTCCCACAGGAAAACATGCTATCAATGTATCCATAGCTTGTTTGCAAATCATGGCTTGTTTCCCCTACATCTTATTAAAATGTACAACAGCTGTCGAAATCTCGACCTCCGATAAACGACTCAGACACCTTCAGCTCCAGCAGAAGTTTCTTTAATTTACTTGCTAGCAAGGGAAAGGTCACACTCAGTCAATGGCTAAGTGAACACCTTCGTAATGGTACAATTTCACGAGATATTTATACAGTAAAACCCAAGTTATAGCCTCTCCCTGTGTATTGGCTCTGTCTCGCAGTCAGTGAATACAGATAAAGAGTTAATTACTACATCCTTGTCCTGACATGGTTTCCAGATATTTCCTTTTGTCAGAGTTATTAGTTGGCCAGCCGGCCATTACTCGATGAGAGTGTGGTAATGAGCTATTACCTGCCTTGCATTGTGTCAGGATGGCCCAGTTTCCTGGTCAGTTATCTTTTTGCATCAAATGGATGAGGTCTGTACAAGAGATAATGGCTGGTGGTTTGAGTACTTCGAAAAGGGTGGGGGTGGAGTGGAACTGGTGTTGTATAGACAATAGGAGAGCACCATGGGGGGGGGAGCGGGGTACTTGTCTCAGCAGGACTTGCCTCCCAGCTGTCTGGTGGCTATCAGCCATTTCAAGCCAGGTTTAGCTGTTTATGCAAACCGACTGCTTGTTACAGAAATTTCTGGAAGGACCAGACTCCATTTTGTTATATATTAAAAAGGGCACAAAAATACCGTATGGTACAGATTAGATAAAAATACATTTCTACACAGCCACTCCCAGTCTGCTGGAGATCGGTCATTTTAAGTCACCTTCCTGGTTGAGAATCACTCTGGCCCACTGATGTCTGCATTGGATCAATAAGTATGTTGCTATCATCTTGGCTGCTGACATGGTTTAAAATTGAAATTTGCCACCACTAGGGGTCATGAATTTTTAAATTGTAGCTATGAAGGTAAAATTGTTTGCAACAGCCTTAAAACATTTTTTCCAGTTAACTCAGAACACAAAATTTGTAACTATATACAGTTGCCAAGCACGCTATATTGTACATCAGAAAGCACTTAGCGGGACTCTACTAATTCAGCAAAGACAATTTTTTTTTATTAGCGAGTTTAAATGAAATCCTGATTGTATGGGATAAATTGGGAAGGCTCCTCTTCCCACGAGTGGACCCTCTGATATAAAGGATCGATGCTCGCCCCAACCCGCATAACAGCTGCCGGAGTTAGTAGACAGAGACAAATGGCAAGGTATAACAATCTTTATTACGAACGTCCGGGAACACCTCCCATCACAGCCGCCTGTGAGTGGAGATACTCTCCGAACAGCACAATCATACAACTTTTATACATTTCAAAAACCCCTCCATTCCCTGGTAAGACCTCCCTAGATCTCTAATTGGACTAACTTGTCAGTGCTACTTCTCTAATTGGACTACCTTATTAGTGCTACTTTGGATTGACAGGCCAAGACCCTCGTGACCACCTTAGGCCGTGACTAGAATGACTTTATTAGGTCAGAATTTGTTGATTCTCCTTGATGCCCATGGGTCTGCCTCGAGCCTCTTCGCAAGGTCTTATCAATGTCTGTTTAGATTCTCACATCGTATCCTGTCAGAATATTATTGAATTAATAACTTCTGGAGCCTTGGTACTGGAATGTACAAGGCCAAAGAGAGGCCTTTTACCTCCTTATGGATCGATGCAGGAACCAACACTTTAACCCTTGTCCCACTGGTACCCCTAATGCCAAATTTTTCTCTTATACTGATAAAAAAAATAAAAGTAGATAATTTAAATGGTGAAAATCAGGTTAACATTCATCATATGCAATTAGTGCAAATCAGTCTCTTGCAACTATTCTGGCTCTAGTCCCAACAATAAGCTTTATAATACATGCCACTCTGTATCTAGTTGAGCAAGGCAATTTGAATCAATTACATATGCCTGTTTCATACATAGGACATATGTTACTGGACCAGTAATCCAGATGCCTGGACTAATGATCTGGAGACATGAGTTCAAATCCCACCACAGCAGCTAGGGAATTTAAATTCAGTTAATTAAATATAGCTGGAATCAAAAGTTAGTATCAGTAATAATGACCATGTAACTACCAGTTTGTGCTAGGTATGACTCCAGGCAGTGGAGAGTTTTCTCCCTGATTCCCATTGACTTGAGTTTTACTAGGGCTCCTTGATGCCACACTCGGTCACATACTGCCTTGATGTCAAGGGCAGTCACTCTCACCTCACCTCTGGAATTCAGTGCTTTTGTCAATGTTTGCACTAAGGCTGCATTGAGGTCTGGAGTCGAGTGGACCTGGTGGAAGCCAAACTGAGTATTGGTGAGCAGGTTATTGGTGAGTAAGTGCCAGTTGATAGCACTGTTGGCGACACCTTCCATCACTTTGGTGATGATTGAGAGTAGGCTGATGGAGCAGTAATTGGCCAGGTTGAATTTGTCCTGCTTTTTGTGGACAGGATATACTTGGGCAGTTTTCCACACTGTCAGATAGATGCCAGTGTTGTAGCTGTACTGGGACAGCTTGGCTAGAGGCACGGCTAGTTCTGGGACTCTAGTCTTCAGCACGGCAGCCGGGATATTGCCAAGGCCCATAGCCAGTCCGTTCAGCCGTTTCTTGATATCAAATGGAGTGAATCGAATTGGCTGAAGTCTGGCTTCTGTGATGGTGGGGACCTCAGGAGGAGGCTGATATGGATCATCCACTCTGGCTGAAGAGGGTTGTAAAGCCTTGTCTTTTGCACTCGTGTGCTGGGTTCCATCATTGAGAATGGGGATATTCATGGAGCCACCTCCTCCCATTAATTTTTTAAAGGTCCATCCCCAGTCACGACTGGATGTGGCAGAACTGCAGAGCTTTGATCTGATCCGTTGATTGCGAGATTGCTTAGCCTTGTCTCTAGCTTGCTGCCTCTGCTATTCAGCATGAGTTTTGAGCGACTATTATATGCCATGTGGCTGGACGAGATGTAATTCTGTCACCAGGTTGCTGAGATGTCCCCCTCTCTCCATCTCCCACTGCCAGCTGCTCTGCAACTCCCGATATCTCCAGGGGCCACCTCCTCTGCTTATGTTAGTTGAGTGAATATTGAAGGACCTCCTCCATTTCTCTGCATCACCCGTGTGTCCTGGGCTCTATTCTCCTGCAAGCAGAGAAAGAAGAGAAGTTGGGGTGAGAGTGATGGAATGAGTGAACGGAATGGATGGGTTACATTTGTAGAGGGTGTCTGAGGGAGTGGCGTGACAATACCAAGTGACCTCCTTCTGTGGTGTTACTTGCGATGATTGCATTAGGATGAGGGTGGGTATCCGGGGTGGTTAGTCAAACGGGAATTTGAGTTTGTACATAGACAGAGAGGAATGGGTGGACGTGCAAGGTATGTTGGTGTAAGGAATGATGTGCTGGAGTAGGCTTGGGAAGGCAGAGTGATGGGGATGTGGTGACAGGCACCTCAGGATGAAGGTGAGTGTGGCATTGCACTCAACTTTCCTGACCTCATGAAATCACTGAATCGTTTCCTGCACTGGATCCAGCTTTCCTGACCACATCCCTGCTACTGACCTCACCTGATATATCCAGCCATGCTCTTTTGGTGTCTTTTGGGGGTCTCCTGTGCCTATCTGCAAGGAACAGGACCTCCCTGCGTGCTCTGACTGCCTTCCCATGAGTATGCAGGGATGCATCAGAAAATCGTGGTGCAGGCTTAGTTATCCATCATTGCTGGTTTAGAACAGGAATCAGCCCTTTGTATTTCAGCTTCCACACTCCTCTCGCAATCTTCAAATGAGTTAAGTGTAAGGCTGTTTTAAATAACTCCCTGGAAACGAGTTATTGATAATATCATCAGACACACGCCATTTAGTTGGGCCGGGAAATGTGCATAACTGATTTAAATGGGGCCATTTAGTTACAGTTGCATGACAAACCCGATGAGCAGAACATCACGTTCCCGACCCGACTCCACCATAAACATTCCGGCCGATGTAATTCCTGGCCCGCAGCAATATGGTTGACTCTTAACTACCCTCTTAAATGCTCAGGTAGGCCACTCATGTAAGGGCAATTGGAGTGGGCAATAAATGCTGGCCTTGCCAGCGACACCCACATCGTGTGAATGAATTAAAAAAAAATTCTAAGTTGCCATCGTTTGTTAGGAAAGCAACACTTAACCAGATACAAAAATGACAGTCAGGCAAAAATCACCTGGTCCATTGACCTTGTGCCATACTGTTACAGTGCAACTGAATATCATGACCCCCAATCTTTTCCCGCCCACTAGCAGCCATGCAATCTTCTGGGAGAGGCAAAAACAACAAAGAAAAGATCCCAGACCAATTTAGGCAAAAACAAATCTGAGAAATTGTTTTCCGACTTCTGTAGGCAATCAAAATGAGTTTCAGAAGACCACAGCGAGCTTTAGAAATTGAGCCCAATGCTCCACCTACCTTCTGTACACTGTGATAGCAGTCATAGCTAGGAACACATCCAGCTCTCTTTTGAATGCTTGCAGTACATTCGCACTTATTGCACAAGCTGGCAACTTGTTTCAAAGGTCAATGATCCTTAGATAAAAGGAAAACATTCTGTTGTGTATGTAATAACTCAATAGACCGAATACTGTAAACTCCGAACAGGTACAAACCTGGCTCTACTTTATTAGGGCCCAAAGTGATTACATTACAAGATGGCTGTCCTTTTATACCTGGGCTGCACACACATGCACACAGCCCAATGATCTCCGACAGTGGTGCCACCTGGTGGCTAATAAAGCCAAGCATACATGCATGACAATATCCCCCTTTAAGATATCAGTAACGGTCTTTTTACAAATTGAGATGGTCCGGGGCTTTCCGCTCCTAAGTTGAACGTGTCAGTTCAACTCCAGCTTTGGGCGAGCGTTCTGAGTCTGTTATGACTGGCGGCTGGGTAGCCGATCTGATGGGAGTGGCAATGATCATGTCAGTGATTGAAAGTCCAGATTCATTGATGACAGTGGAGTCCTCTGATGACTGAGGGTAGGTTGGTTGGTCACTGATTATGTCTTCCTCAGACTGTTCCGGTTCATCCGTGTGCCACAGCTTTATCTGATTGACACGTTTCCTGCATGTCTGCCCAGTCTTCAGCTTAACGACAAACACTCTGTTACCCTCCTTGGCCGTCACAGTACCGGCGATCCATTTGGGACCTTGACCATAATTCAGTACACACACAGGATCATTGATAGAAATGTCGTGTGACACAGTAGCGCGATAATGATATCCTTGCTGACTTTGACGTCTATATTCAACACGATTATTCAAGTCAGGGCGGATGAGAGAGCCTGGTCTTGAGACCTCTCTTCATCAATAGTTCAGCAGGGGAGACCCGGGTAAGCATATGGGGTCGTGTCCTGTAACTAAGCAATATGCGTGACAAGTGAGTTTGCAGTGAACCTTGAGTTACATGTTTCATACTCTGCTTGATGGTTTGGACCGCACGCTCTACTTGTCCATTGGATGCGGGTTTGAATGGTGCTGACCTCACATGTTTGATACCATTGAGTTTCATGAACTCTTGAAACTCCATACTGGTGAAGCAAGATCTATTGTCGCTTACAACAATGTCAGGCAGACCATGCGTAGCAAACACGACACAAAGGCTCTCTATGGTAGTTGTGGATGTGCTGGATGACATGATTGTACACTCTATCCACTTAGAATAAGCATCCACCACAACTAAGAACATCTTTCCCAAAAAGGGACCTGCAAAGTTGATGTGGATCCTGGACCATGGTTTAGATGGCCACGACCACAGACTCAGCGGCAATTCTGCTGGTGCTTTACTAAGCTGCATGTAAGTGTTGCACTGATGCACATATTGTTGTATAACTGTAAAGCATGCACTACCATATTCTGCCACCAGGGAGCTCATTCCCTGAAGTCCCAAGGGATCCCAGCATCCCTTGGGAGCACTGTATATAAGCTGGCTACTAAGGCCTGTTCCTCACTCTGGATTGTCTTATTAAAGACTGAGATCACTGTTACTTTAACCTCCCTGTGTGCAGCCTCATCTGTGTTAGGAACACAATAACTTGCGACGAGAATATGAATCCAACGCAAAGATGCAGCAAACTGTGGGCATCCTGGAGAAGTTCTCGGAGGGTGAGGACTGGGAAGCCTATGTCGAACGGCTAGACCAGTACTTTGTAGCCAACGAGCTGGATGGAGAAGGATGCGCTGCAAAAAAGAGAGCGGTCCTCCTCACAGTCTGCGGGGCACCGACCTACAGCCTCATGACGAATCTTCTGGCTCCGGTGAAACCCACAGATAAGTCGTATGAGGAGCTGTGTACACTGGTTCAGGAGCATCTTAACCCGAGGGAGAGCATGCTGATGGCGAGGTATCAGTTCTACACGTACCAGCAATCTGAAGGTCAGGAAGTGGCGAGCTACGTCGCCAAGCTAAGGCGACTTGCAGGATAATGTGAGTTTGATGGCTACCTGGAGTAAATGCTCAGAGACTTTTTTGTACTGGGCATTGGCCACGAGACCATCCTATGAAAAATTTTGACTGCAGAGACACCGACTCTCAGTAAGGCCATTTCGATAGCACAGGCGTTTATGTCCACCAGTGATAACACCAAACAAATCTCTCAGCACACAAGTGCTAGCAATGTTCATAAATTAACTGTAACTGTGTTTGCGAGCAGAAATGTACAGGGCAGAACCCACGAGTCTGCAACTGCCAGCAGGCCTCAGGTGACCCAGATGACTCAGAGTCCCCAACAAAGGATGAATGCAAGGCAATTCACACCTTGTTCGCATTGTGGAGGCCTCCATTCAGCCTATTCATGCCGCTTCAAAGGGTATGTTTGCAAAAGCTGTGGAACAATGGGGCACCTCCAACAAGCTTGCAAACGAGCTGTAAGCTTTGCAAAACCTGCTAACCGCCACATGGCAGAAGAAGATCGGTCCATGGTGGATAAAAACAATTTCGAGCCTCAGAGAGAGGAGACAGATGCTGAAATACATGGGGTGCACACATTTTCGATGAAATGTCCACCTATAATGCTAAACGTAAAATTGAAAGGCTTACCATAGCCATGGAACTGGACACTGGCGCTAGCCAATCCATCATGAGTAAAAAGATGTATGAGAGACTGTGGTGCAACAAGGCACTCAAACCAGACCTGAGCCCCATCCACACGAAACTGAGAACGTACACCAAAGAGCTGATCACTGTCCTGGGCAGCGCCATGGTCAAGGTCATCTATGAGGGCACAGTGCACGAACTGCCACTCTGGATTTTCCCGGGCGATGGCCCCACACTGCTTGGAAGGAGCTGGCTGGACAAAATCCGCTGGAACTGGGATGACATCCAAGCGCTATCACATGTCGGTGAGGTCTCATGTACCCAGGTACTTAACAAATTTCCTTCCCTTTTTGAGCCAGGCATTGGAAACATTTCCGGGGCGAAAGTGCGGATTCACTTGGTCCCAGAGGCACGACCCATTCACCACAAGGCGCGAGCAGTACCTCACATGATGAGGGAGAGAGTGGAAATCGAGCTGGACAGGCTGCAATGCGAGGGCATCATCTCCCCAGTGGAATTCAGCGAGTGGGCCAGCCCGATTGTTCCAGTACTCAAAAGTGATGGCACGGTCAGGATTTGCGGCGATTATAAAGTAACTATTAATCGTTTCTCGCTACAGGACCAATACCCGCTACCTAAGGCAGACAACCTATTTGTGACGCTGGCAGGAGGCAGGACATTCACCAAGCTCGACCTGACTTCGGCCTACATGACGCAGGAGCTGGAGGAGTCTTCGACCTGCATCAACACGCACAAGGGACTGTTCATCTACAACAGATGCCCATTTGGAATTCGGTCGGCTGCAGCGATCTTCCAGAGAAACATGGAGGGCCTACTCAAGTCGGCACCACACACGGTGGTCTTTCAGGATGACATATTGGTCACGGGTCAGAACACCGCCGAGCACCTACAAAACCTGGAGGAGGTCCTCCAGCGAATGGATCGCGTAGGGCTGCGGCTGAAGAGGTCGAAATGCATCTTCATGGCAACAGAAGTAGAGATTTTGGGGAGAAAGATCGTGGCGGACGGCATTCGGCCCACAGACACCAAGACAGACGCTATCAGGAATGCGCCCAGGCCACAGAACGTCACGGAGCTGCAGTCGTTCCTGGGACTCCTCAACTATTTTGGTAACTTCCTACCGGGGTTAAGCACCCTTTTAGAGCCCCTACGTGTGTTATTGCACAAAGGTGAGAACTGGGTATGGGGAAAAATCCATGTAATTGCTTTTGAGAAAGCCAGAAACATTTTATGCTCCAACAAGCTGCTTGTATTGTATAACCCGTGTAAAAGACTTGTGCTAGCATGTGATGCGGCGTCGTACGGAGTCGGGTATGTATGACAACAAGCTAACGTTGCGGGGAAGTTGCAACCTGTCGCCTATGCTTCCAGGAGCTTGTCTAAGGCTGAGAGGGCCTACAGCATGATTGAGAAAGAGGCATTAGCGTGTGTGTTCGGGGTAAAGAAAATGCATCAGTACCTGTTTGGCCTCAAATTTGAACTGGAAACCGATCAGAAGCCCCTCATATCCCTGTTCGCTGAGAACAAGGGGATAAATACTAATGCCTCAGCCTGCATACAAAGGTGGGCACTCGCGCTATCAGCGTATAACTATACCATCTGCCACAGGCCAGGCACGGAGAACTGTGCGGATGCTCTCAGTCAGCTACCATTGCCCACCACGGGGGTGGAAATGGCGCAGCCTGCATACTTGTTGATGGTGGCACAGCCCGCAGACTTGTTGATGGTCATGGAAGTGTTTGAAAATGATAAGTCACCTGTCAGGGCCCGCCAGATTCGGACTTGGACCAGCCAACATAAGAACATAAGAACATAAGAATTAGGAACAGGAGTAGGCCATCTAGCTCCTCGAGCCTGCTCCGCCATTCAACAAGATCATGGCTGATCTGGCCGTGGACTCAGCTCCACTTACCCGCCCGCTCCCCATAACTCTTAATTCCCTTATTGGTTAAAAATCTATCTATCTGTGATTTGAATACATTCAATGAGCTAGCCTCAACTGCTTCCTTGGGCAGAAAATTCCAAAGATTCACAACCCTCTGGGAGAAGAAATTCCTTCTTAACTCGGTTTTAAATTGGCTCCCCCATATTTTGAGGCTGTGCCCCCTAGTTCTAGTCTCCCCGACCAGTGGAAACAACCTCTCTGCCTCCATCTCTTTCCCTTTCATTATTTTAAATGTTTCTATAAGATCACCACTCATCCTTCTGAACTCCAACGAGTAAAGACCCAGCCTACTCAATCTATCATCATAAGGTAACCCCCTCATCTCCGGAATCAGCCTAGTGAATCGTCTCTGTACCCCCTCCAAAGCTAGTATATCCTTCCTTAAGTAAGGTGACCAAAACTGCACGCAGTACTCCAGGTGTGGCCTCACCAATACCCTATACAGTTGCCGCAGGACCTCCCTGCTTTTGTACTCCATCTCTCTCGCAATGAAGGCCAACATTCCATTCGCCTTCCTGATTACCTGCTGCACCTGCAAACTAACTTTTTGAGATTCATGCACAAGGACCCCCAGGTCCCTCTGCACCGCAGCATGTTGTAATTTCTCCCCATTCAAATAATATTCCCTTTTACTGTTTTTTTTTCCAAGGTGGATGACCTCACATTTTCCGACATTGTATTCCATCTGCCAAACCTTAGCCATTCGCTTAACCTATTCGCTTAACAAGATCCTCTGCTGTCCCTAGTAAAAAATTGTGTACTGCATTCCCCGTTGAAATGCAAGAGCTAATCAAGCCGTTCCAGCGGCGAAAGGGTGAGCTGTCCATTCAGGCAGACTGCCTGTTGTGGGGTAACTGCGCCGTGCTACCAAAAATGGGCAGGGAGACGTTCATCTCGGATCTCCACAGCACACACCCGGGTATAGTAATGATGAAAGCGATAGCCAGATCCCACGTGTGGTGTCCCAGTATCAACTCTGACTTAGAGTCCTGTGTACGGCAATGCAGCGTGTGTGCTCAGTTGAGCAACGCGTCCAGAGGGGCACCACTAAGTTTGTGGTCCTGGCCCTCCAGACCATGGTCGAGTATCCATGTAAACTATGCAGGCCCGTTGCTCAATAAAATGTTCCTGGTGGTGGTGGATGCTTTTTCAAAATGGATTGAACGTGAAATAATGTCAGGAAGCACCGCCACCGCCACCATTGAAAGCCTGAGGGCCATGTTTGCCACCCACGGCCTGCCTGACATACTGGTCAGTGACAACGGGCCATGTTTCACCAGTACCGAATTTAAAGAATTCATGACCCGCAATGGGATCAAACATGTCACCTCGGTCCCGTTTAAACCAGCCTCCAATGGGCAGGCAGAGCGGACAGTACAAACCATCAAACAGAGCCTTAAACGAGTCACAGAAGGCTCACACCAAACCCGCCTGTCCCGAGTACTGCTCAGCTACCGCACGAGACCCCACTCGCTCACAGGGGTGGCCCCGGCTGAGCTACTCATGAAAAGGACACTTAAAACCAGACTCTCGCTGGTTCACCCCAACCTGCATGATCAGTTAAGAGCAGGCGGCAGCAACAAAATGTAAATGATGGTCGTGCCACTGTGTCACGGGAAATTGATCTGAAAGACCCTGTGTATGTGCTAAACTATAGACATGGTCCCAAGTGGATCGCGGGCACGGTGATAGCTAAAGAAGGGAATAGGGTGTTCGTAGTCAACCTAGGCAATGGACAAATTTGCAGAAAGCACCTGGACCAAACGAGGCTGCAGTTCACAGACTGCCCTGAACAACCCACAGCAGACACCACCTTTTTCGAGCCCACAACACACACCCAAAGGATCAACGACACCATGCCGGACCAGGAAATCAAAACCATTACGCCCAACAGCCCAGTAAGGCCAGGCTCACCTAGCAGCCCTGCAGGGCAAAAACATACCAGCCCAGCGAGGGCACAGCCAATACACCTAAACAGACATTTGTACCGAGGCGGTCCACCAGGGAAAGAAAGGCTCCCGACCGCCTCACTTTGTAAATAGTTTTCACTTTGACTTTGGGGGGAGTGATGTTGTGTATCTATAAAGCATGCACTCCCGTGTTCTGTCACCAAGGAGCGCATCCCCTGAAGTCCCAAGGGATCCCAGCATCCCTTGGGAGCACTGTATATAAGCCGGCCCCTAAGGCCTGTTCCTCACTCTGGAGTGTCTTATTAAAGACTGAGGTCACTGTTACTTTAACCTCCCTGTGTGCAGTCTCATCTGTGTTAGGAACACAATACACATGATTCCAGTTCAGAGTCAATTCCAGGCCACCATACATGAGACCTGGCAATGGCTTTCATCATGACAATACCGGGATGCATGCTGTGTAGATCATGCACAAATTTCTCTCTGCATTTCTTGAGCATAACAACATGATTACCCCACAGTATACAATCTGATTGAATGGATAGTTCATCTTTGTGACGGATGTAAGGTTTGGTCTCCTCATACATTTGCTTGGGTATGGCAGACCAATCACCAATAAGGATACAACGTTTCACAACCAATAATATCGAGTCCTGGCTCATCCAGGTCTTAACTTGTTGCTCCGTGACAGGTGTTCCTTCACTTTCAAAAGCATCCATGACTAACAGTAGGTTTGGTGGTTGAGGCGTTTCCACCTCCGGTGTGGGCAATAGCAGACAGCTCAATGCATCAGCACAATTCTCAGTGCCAGGTCTGTGGCGAATGACATAATCATACGCAGATAATGTCAGTGTCCACCTCTGGATGCGGGACGATGCATTGGTATTGATACCTTTGTTTTCTGAAAACAATGAAATGAGTGGCTTGTGATCTGTTTCCAGTCCAAACTGAAGACCAAACAGGTACTGATGCATCTTTTTAACCCCATACACACAGGCTAGTGCTTCTTTCTCCACCATGCTGTAGGCTCTTTCCACCTTTGACAAACTTTTTCAAGCATATGCAACAGGTTGCAATAGCCCGACTCATTAGCTTTTTGGAGCACGCAACCAACTCCATATGATGAAGCATCACAGGCCAATACTAGACACTTACACAGATCATAATGTACCAGCAGCTTGTTAGAGCAAAGCAAATTAGTAGCTTTCTTAAAAACTCTATCTTGAGATGCATCCCAAACTCAGTTGTCGCCTTTTCTTAGCAGCATGTGCAGTGGCTCGAATAAAGTGCTCAATCTAGGTAAGAAATTATTGAAGTCGTTGAGTAAACCAAGGAACGAACGCAGCTCCATCACATTCTGAGGCTCGGATACATTTTTGATGGCCTTGGTTTTCGAGTCCGTAGGCCTGATACCGTCAGCAGCAATTTTCCTCCCCAGGAATTCGACTTCTGGTGCCATGTAGACGCACTTCGAGCGTTTCAGTCTGAGTCCCACTTTGTCCAGATCATGTAGAACCTCTTTCAGGGTGTTCAGATGTTCGGCGGAGTCATGACCTGTGACCAGTATGTCGTCTTGGAGCAACATTTTGTTCCTTTGAAATATGGCTGTAGCTGAGTGAATTCCAAAAGGGCACCAGTTGTAGATAAACAGTCCTTTATGAGTGTTGATGCACAGAAGTTTCTTCGACGTGTCGACCAGCTCCTGTGTCATGTAGGCCAACATCAGATACAGTTTTCTGAATGACTTCCTCCCGGCTAGCGTTGAAAACAGGTCATCAGCCTTCGATAATGGGTATTGATCCTGTTTAGAAACTCGGTTGATCGTAACCTTGTAGTCTCCACAAATCCTGACAGTGCTATCACTTTTCAACGCGGGAACAATGGGGCTGGCCCATTCGTTAAATTCGATCGGTGATATGATCCCTTCATGCTGGAGTCTGTCCAGTTCGATTTCGACCTTCTCCCTCATCATGTACAGAAATGCCCGAGCATTATGATGGACGGGTCTTGCATCTGAGTCCATGTGGATCTGCACCTTGGCTCCCGTGAAATTGCCGATGCCTGGCTCAAACAGCGAGGGGAAATTGCACAGCACATGAGCACATGGAGTATCCTCCGATGACGACAACGCTTTGATCTTGTTCCAGTTCCATTTGACTTTTTCTAACCAGTTCCTGCTGAACGGTGTTGGACCATTGCCTGGAACAATCCATAACGGTAAATCGTGAACCGCACCATCATACGACACCTTGATTACTGCACTGCCAATCACCATTATGAGTTCTTTAGTATACGTACGCAACTTGGCATTGACTGGACTCAGCTTAGGCCTCACAACCTTAGTATTCCACAGCCTGTCAAATGTCCTCTGGCTCATTATTGATTGACTCGCACCCGTGTCCAATTCCATCAATACCGGCACACCATTAAGTTTTACATTAATCATTATCAGATGTCTCTTTGTTAGGAATAAATACAGTCCATACACTTCTTCCTTTGGTATCTCAGATTCCATATCCAAAACCACACTGGATTGGTCATCATCCTCCACGTGGTGTGTCGCAGCACGCTTGCTCAGTTGCGGACACATGAGCTGGAGCTGCCCCACTCTCGAACAGCCTTTACAAATATACTGTTTAAACTGACACTGATGATGCCGATGATTTCCCCCACAACGCCAACACGGTGATATCAGATTCATTCCTGTTGGCGGACTTTGAGCAGCCACAGGTTTCGTATACGCAGTCAGGTAGGCCCTGACATATGCAGCTCTGCCAAACGACGCTACTATCTTGTTTACAGTACTTGCCGAGTTCCAATTTTTCAATGCTTTAAGCTTTAAGCTTTTGCTCGTCCTCATGCATGATTGGGCAATCGTGATGGCCTTGCTCAAATCCAGCGTCTCAGCCGCCAGTAGCTTACACAGGATCACCTCGTGGTTGATGCCGATTACAAAGAAGTCCCGCAGCATGTCTGCCAACACAATTTCAAATTTACATGGTCCTGCTCGATGTCTTAGTCGGCAACGCATTTCGATACATCCTGGCCCTCAGAACGAACGTGAGTATAGAATCGATATCTTGAGATGATGATGCCTTCATCTGGTTTGAGATGGTCACGTACCAGAGCATACAATGTTTAATAGTCCTTGTCTGTTGACTTTAGGGCAAGAGGAGATTCTTTATGAGTCCATAGATTTTCGGACCGCAAACTGTGAGGAGGACCGCCTGGCGCCGAACTGCATCTGCCTCTTTCGCCATTTTGTTGGCCACAAAGTACTAGTTCAAGCGGGCTACAAAGTCTGCCCAATCTTCTCCCTCCATGAATCGCTCCAGAATTCCAATTGTGATCATTTTTGCATGCAAAGGTTCTTGTTATCTCGACATCAAATGTTGTGTATGCAATAACTCAACAGACCGAATACTGTAAATTCCGAACAGGTACAAACCTGGCTCTACTTTATTAAGGCCCAAAGTGATTAGATTACAAGATGGCTGGCCTTTTATACCTAGGCTGCACACACGTGTGCATAGCCCAATGACTTCCGACAGTGGCGCCACCTGGTGGCTAGTAAACCCAAGCATACATACATAGAAACATAGAAAATAGGTGCAGGAGTAGGCTATTCGGCCCTTTGAGCAGGTGCACCACCATTCAATAAGATCATGGCTGATCATTCCCTCAGTGCCCCTTTCCTGCTTTCTCTCCATACCCCTTGATCCCCTTAGCCGTTGGGGTCATATCTAACTCCCTCTTGAATATATCCAATGAACTGGCATCAACAACTCTCTGCGGCAGGGATTTTCACAGGTTAACAACTCTCTGCGTGAAGAAGTTTCTCTTCATCTCAGTCCTAAATGGCCTACCCCTTATCCTAAGACTGTGTCCCCTGGTTCTGGACTTCCCCAACATCGGGAACATTCTACCCACATCTAACGTGTCCCGTCCCATCAGAATCTTATATGTTTCTATGAGATCCCCTCTCATCCTTCTAAACTCCAATGTATAAAGGCCCAGTTGATCCAGTCTGTCATCATATGTCAGTCCTTCCATCCCGGGAATCAGTCTGGTGAACCTTCGCTGCACTCCCTCAATAGCAAGAATGTCCTTCCTCAGATTAGGAGACCAAAACCGAACACAATATTCCAGGTGAGGCCTCACCAAGGTCCTGTACAACTGCATTAAGACCTCCCTGCTCCTATACTCAAATCCCCTAGCTATGAAGGCCAACATACCATTGTCTTCTTCACCACCTGCTGTACCTGTATGCCAAATTTCAATGACTGATTAACCATGGCACCAAGGTCTCGTTGCAACCTCCCCTTTTCCTAATCTGCTGCCATTCAGACAATATTCTGTCTTCGCGATTTGCCCCCAAAGTGGATAATCTCACATTTATCCACATTATACTGCATCTGCCATGCATTTGCCCACTCACCTAACCTGTCCAAGTCACCCTGCAGTCTCCTAGCGTCCCCCTCACAGCTCACACTGCCACCCAGTTTAGCGTCATCTGCAAACTTGGAGATATTACACTCAATTCCTTCATCCAAATCATTGATGTATATTGTAAAGAGCTGGGTCCCAGCACTGAGCCCTGCGGCACTCCACTAGTCACTGCCTGCCATTCTGAAAAGGATACGTTTATCTCGACTCTCTGCTTCCTGTCTGCCAACCAGTTCTCTATCCACGTCAGTATATTACCCCCAATAACATGTGCTTTGATTTTGCACACCTATCTCTTGTGTGGGACCTTGTCAAAAACCTTTTGAAAGTCCAAATACACCACATCCACTGGTTCTCCCTTGTCCACTCTACTAGTTACATCCTCAAAAAATTCCAGAAGATTTGTCAAGCATGATTTCCCCTTCATAAATCCATGCTGACTTGGACCGATCCTGTCCAAATGCGCTGCTATTTCATCCTTAATAATTGATACCAACATTTTCCCCACTACTGATGTCTGGCTAACCGATCTATAATTATCTGCTTTCTCTCTCCCTCACTTTTTAAAAAGTGGTGTTACATTAGCTACCCCCCAGTCCATAGGAACTGATCCAGATTCGATAGACTGTTGGAAAATGATCACCAATGCATCCACTATTTCTAGGGCCACTTCCTTAAGTACTCTGGGATGCAGACTATCAGGCCCCGGTGATTTATTGGCCTTCAATCCCATCAATTTCCCTAACACTATTTCCTGCCTAATAAGGATATCCTTCAGTCCCTCCTTCTCACTAGACCCTCGGTCCCCTTGTACTTCCAGAAGGTTATTTGTGTCTTCCTTCGTAAAGACAGAACCAAAATATTTGTTCAATTGGTCTGCCATTTTCTTGTTCCCCATTATAACTTCACCTGGATCCGACTGCAAGGGACCTACGTTTGTCTTCACTAATTCTTTTCTCTTCACATATCGATAGAAGCTTTTTGAAACATAGAAACATAGAAAATAGGTGCAGGAGTAGGCCATTCGGTCTTCGAGCCTGCACCGCCATTCAATGGGTTCATGGCTGAACATGCAACTTCAGTATCCCATTCCTGCTTTCTCGCCATACCCCTTGATCCCTCTAGTAGTAAGGACTACATCTAACTCCTTTTTGCAGTCAGTTTTTATGTTCCCTGAAAGCTTCTTCTCGTACTCTATTTTCCCCTTCTTAATTAAACCCTTTATCCTTCTCTGCTGAATTCTAAGTTTTTCCCAGTCCTCAGGTTTGTTGCTTTTTATGGCCAATTTATATGCCTCTTCCTTGGATTTAACACAATCCTTAATTTCCCTTGTTAGCCACGGTTGAGCCACCTTCCCCGTTTTATTTTTACTCCAAACAGGGATGTACAATTGCTGAAGTTCATCCATGTGATCTTTAAATGTTTGCCATTGCCTATCCACCATCAACCCTTTAAGTATCATTTGCCAGTATATTCTAGCCAATTCACGCCTCAAACCATCGAAGTTACCTTTCCTTAATTCAGGACCCCAGTTTCTGAATTAACTGTGTCACTCTCCATCTTAATAAAGAATTCTACCATGTTATGGTCACTCTTCCCCAAGGGTTCTCGCACAACAAGATTGCTAATTAGTCCTTTCTCATTACACATCACCCAGTCTAGGATGGCCAGCTCCCTAGTTGGTTCTGCGACATATTGGTCTAGAAAACCATCCCTAATATACTCCAGGAAATCCTTCTCCACCGCATTGCTACCAGTTTGGTTTGCCCAATCAATATGTAGATTAAAGTCACCCATGATAACTGCTGTACCTTTATTGCATGCATCCGTAATTTCTTGTTTGATGCTGTCCCCAACCTTACTACTACTGTTTGGTGGTCTGTACACAACTCCCACTAGCATTTTCTGCCCCTTGGTATTCCGTAGCTCCACCCATACCGATTCCACATCATCCAAGCTAATGTCCTTTCTTACCATGGCATTAATTTCCTCCTTAACCAGCAATGCCACCCCACCTGCTTTTCCTTTCTGTCTATCCTTCTTAAATGTTGAATACCCCTGGATGTTGAGCTCCCAGCCGTGGTCACCCTGGAGCCACGTCTCCGTGATGCCAATTACATCATACCCGTTAACTGCTATCTGCGCAGTTAATTCGTCCACCTTATTCCGAATATTCCTCGCATTGAATCCCAGAGCCTTCAGGCTTGTCTTTCTAACACACTTTGCCCCCTTAGAATTTTGCTGTAATGTGGCCCTCTTTGCTTCTTGCCTTAGGTTTCTCTGCCCTTCACTTTTACTTTTCTTCTTTCTATCTTTTGCTTCTACCCCCATTCTACTTCCCTCTGTCTCCCTGTATAGGTTCCCATCCCCCTGCCATATTAGTTTAACTCCTCCCCAACAGCATTAGCAAACACTTCCCCTAGGTCATTGGTTCCGGTCCTGCCCAGACGCAGACTGTCCCGTTTGTACTGGTCCCACCTCCCCAGAACTGGTTCCAACGTCCCAGGAATTTGAATCCCTCCCTTCTGCACCACTCCTCAAGCCACGTATTCACCTGAGCTATCCTGCGATACCTACTCTAACTAGCACATGGCACTGGTAGCAATCCTGAGATTACTACTTTTGAGGTCCTACTTTTTAATTTACCTCCTAGCTCCCTAAATTCGTCTCGTAGGACCTCATCCCGTTTTCTACCTATATCGTTGGTACCTATATGCACCACGACAACTGGCTGTTCACCCTCCCTTTTCAGAATGTCCTGCGCCCGCTCTGAGACATCCTTGACCCTTGCACCAGGGAGGCAACATACCATCCTGGAGTCTCGGTTGCGGCCGCAGAAATGTCTATCTATTCCCCTTCCAATTGAATCCCCTATCACTATAGCTCTCCCACTCTTTTTCCTGCCCTCCTATGCAGCAGAGCCACCCACAGTGCCATGAACTTGGCTGCTGTTGCCCTCCCCTGATGAATCATCCCCCTCAACAGTACCCAAAGCGGTGTATCTGTTTTGCAGGGGAATGACCGCAGGGGACCCCTGCACTACCTTCCTTGCACTGCTCTGCCTGATGGTCATCCATTCCCTATCTGGCTGTGTACCCTTTACCTGCGGTAAGACCAATTCACTAAACTTGCTATTCACATCATTCTCAGCATCGTGGATGCTCCAGAGTGAATCCACCCGCAGCTCCAGGGCTGCAATGCGGTCCATCAGGAGCTGCAGGCGGATGCATTTCCCACACACGTAGTCGTCAGGGACACCGGAAGCGTCCCTGACTTCCCACATAGTACAGGAGGAGCAAAACACGTGTCCGAGCTGGCCTGCCATGACTTAACCCTTAGATACACTTAAATTGGCAACAACATTGCTAAAGGTTACTTACTGATATAGAAAAGAAAAAGAAAAACTACTTACCAATCACCAGCCAATTACTTACCCCCTTGGCTGTGAGGTCACCTTTCGATTTCTAACCTAGTACTACGTTTACGTAACTTATACACATGTCCCCTGCTTCTCACTAACCTATCTAACTCAAATAGTCTATCCACATGGACAGAATCTAATTCTTTCATTACAGGTATTTCTTTATTTTAAAGACCTCAGTCATATCTTCCCAAAGTCTATGCTTTTCCAGATGAGAAAGACTTAGCACTCCAACCCTATTGTGGTAAATAAGGACCTTTAAACTAGGTATCAGTCTAATGGCATGCTTTGAAACCTTTTCTAGGACCTCCATATCACCCATCATGTGAGAGAACCAAAACTGGGCACAGTATTCTACATGAAATTTAACCAAGGTCTTATTCAAGAACAAAATAGCGATTCTTGACGTGTTGGATTGGCCTAGAGTACATTCTTATAATCTTTTTGCTTTTCCGATAGACTGTGTCACTGGTCCTGAACCATAAGATATTCATGTGTTATAACAGGTCTTTTCACTGCTCAGCACTAAACATGCACAAAAGGATCCTGACATCAAGTAAAGATACCTGAAACACTAAATGTTTGAATGGTGTTGAAATTCTGACCAGTGTGCTTCATGATCAGTGAGTTTAACGCACGTGTACTATATTTGGTGTGCACTTATTTTTTGCAACCATTTACCTGTTTATTTTAATTGGGTTAATGCTTATACATAAATAGCTCGCACAGGAATCTAGTTCCAGCATTTGTATCTAAGGTTCACCAAACAACATTTCAACCCAAAGTTTGGGCCCTTCCCCCTCCACTTCTTAATGCAACACCCCCCTCTGTTTCGGGTAGGCACTTGACCGGCAGGATGGTAATGGGGTACCTGGCCATTAAAATGGTCTGGACCTCTGGGGTCAGTGAGTGGGGACCCCCAGTGAGGGTGAGTGAGTGAGGACCCCCCCCCCCCCAGTGAGGGTCAGTACTGGGGTCAGTGAGTGAGGACCCCAGTGAGGGTCAGTGAGTGAGGACCCCCCAGTGAGGGTCAGTGAGTGGGGAACCCCAGTGAGGGTCAGTGAGTGAGGACTCCAGTGAGGGTCAGTACTGGGGTCAGTGAGTGAGGACCCCAGTGAGGGTCAGTGAGTGGGGACCCCCCCAGTGAGGGTCAGTGAGTGGGGAACCCCAGTGAGGGTCAGTGAGTGAGGACTCCAGTGAGGGTCAGTATTGGGGTCAGTGAGTGAGGACCCCAGTGAGGGTGAGTGAGTGAGGACCCCCCCCAGTGAGGGTCAGTACTGGGGTCAGTGAGTGAGGACCTCAGTGAGTGAGGACCTCCCAGTGAGGGTCAGTGAGTGGGGACCTCCCAGTGAGGGTCAGTGAGTGAGGACCCCCCAGTGAGGGTCAGTGAGTGAGGACCCCCAGTGAGGGTCAGTGAGTGGGGACTCCCAGTGTGGGTCAGTGAGTGAGGACCCCCAGTGAGGGTCAGTACTGGGGTCAGTGAGTGAGGACCCCCAGTGAGGGTCAGTGAGTGAGGACTCCAGTGAGGGTCAGTACTGGGGTCAGTGAGTGAGGACCCCCCAGTGAGGGTCAGTGAGTGAGGACCCCCAGTGAAGGTCAGTGAATGAGGACCCCCCAGTGAGGGTCAGTGAGTGAGGACCCCCAGTGAGGGTCAGTGAGTGGGGACCCCCAGTGTGGGTCAGTGAGTGAGGACCCCCAGTGAGGGTCAGTACTGGGGTCAGTGAGAGGACCCCAGTGAGGGTCAGTGAATGGAGACCCCCCAGTGAGGGTCAGTGAGTGGAGACCCCCCCCCCCAGTGAGGGTCAGTGAGTGGGGACACCCCCAGTGAGGGTCAGTACTGGGGCCAGTGAGTGAGGACTCCCCCCAGTGAGGGTCAGTGAGTGGGGCCCCCCAGTGAGGGTCAGTGAGTGAGGACTCCAGTGAGGGTCAGTACCGGGGTCAGTGAGTGAGGAACCCCCAGTAAGGGTCAGTGAGTGCAGACTCCCTGAAAGATCAAAATTCACAGGAACCCCTCCAGTGTTTGGGCTCATTGGAAAGGAAATTTAATTTGGGACTATCTACCGGAAAATTTGAAATCCTAAAGTGCTTATGGAAGAAATACGAAAATAAATCAAATTTTGGACTTTTACAAGACAAATTCAAGTCTGTGGGTGGGCCTAATGGAACTAAAAGGAGCCAGCTTGATTATTGGAACTGTCTGGGTGTTGGGACTAAGGTGAATTGTCTGGAGAAATGGATATTCGAAAACCCTTCTCCATAAGAGGCATTTACATGACAACAATAACTCAGAGATGGCCAGCCATCAAACTAAACCGAGAAAAGCCATCTTCAACATGAATAAGAACAAAAGGGCCCACTACAGCCTGTATGCGAAAACCAAGCACAAAAGGACATTGCGATTACCAAGCTAATATTTCCATCAGGAAACAGATTTAGAAGAGCAACCCACCCAAGACATATTAACTTTTAACGAGCCCGCCAAAATATTACAAAGAAATTTCAAGCCCGCCAAATTTATAAACAAGGAATTCTGGACTGATTTGGCGAAGATTAGGACAACTCAAACCGTATAACTGGCCCCCTGTTTTAACAGGGGGTATGCCATACTACACCTAGTACCATACTACGCCTATGTCATCAAGAGGGGAAAGAAACCAACACGACAGTTGTAAACTAACTTCTCCAGCCTCGAAGTCCTGAAGTCCTGAAGGAAGGAAGAACATCACCATCGTGGCAGCAACCAACCACAGCCAATGTAGTACCACCGAAAAATCACCGCGATCGACCAATTTCGAGACAAAACTCCAACAGAAAGAAACCGAAGAATCAAAAGTTTCCACTCTACAATCTAAGTCCTGACTACCAACAGGTGAAAACATTACCTAAAGAGACTTTGAACCTATTTCTAATGAAGGAAACCGGATAGTTACCACATAGATTCAAAACGCGCCTTACTACATCAGCGGACTCAACCCAACTGAAGATTGCGCAGTAAGAAGTCTTCTCCGATGTTCGGGGTATGGCAAGCAGAACCTACAGAATTCAACGAACCCCGAAATCATGAACTGCCGCCCACTGACCAGAAAGGATTGGTAAGCATAGTCCCTGTCTGCCCTGGAGTCTAACCTAGCTAGGATTAGGTATTGGGAGGTGGGAGGTGTAATTTTTACTGTAATCCCCTTTGATTGTGTAATGTATTGTTCTGTATTAGAGTGATTATAAGTTTGGCATTGTATTTTCTTGTCTGTGATAAAATCAAAGTTCTTTTGCATCAAACCAGTTGTCCTTTGCACTTTATCACACCCTCACAAATAAATCCAGAGTCTAGAACCCAAGCGAGTGGGAGCGATTCGAACTGCTCAAATAGGTCAGAGGTGAACCTGACCCCCGGGACCACCCCTTACAAAATGGCGACCGCGGCAGAACTCTGGTACAAGGGGTGTGATGCGGAGAGTGCTGGTTTGGGAGAAAGAACCAAGATGGAAGAGAGGATTTCCTCCTATGTGTATAAGGTCAATGTCACTAAAGAATGGGTGCTTGGTCTATTGCACGTTGAGCGTCCAGCTGACGCTGCAAGGATCACAAAAAAGCAATAGAGAAGGCAATTTGGTTGGTCTGTCTACAGCGACAGGTCCAACTCCTAGATAAAACCAATGAGACACTACAGGCAGAGTTATGGGAATGCGCAGAGAACAATCAGGGAAGGGCTATGGCAGAAGAAAGGTTATGGGGAGAACTCCGTAAGCTAAAACAGGAAAGGACCCAGATAATGGAAAGGTTTAAAAACAGTCAGGACTATTTTCAATGTCAGGTTACCGAGGCCAAAAATAATGAAAAGTTACTGTGGGAGGAAAGCACTCGCCACACCCTACAAGTAAAAGAGCTCCAGGAAAAATTTTAAAATGTGCAGGCAGCATATAAAGTAGCTAGCACTAATCGGTTTGAATCGGGAGACCATGGTCCCTGCCAGCAACAAATCAAAAGTTTAAACCTTGCTCTGTCCAAGGCAAAAGGCATGGTATGCGTAATAAGCCTGGGTACACCCCAGGTAAACCTGGAAGAGAAGGAAGAAACTGTCCAGCCACTACCTGTGGCACCGGTGACTACACTGGTTCAGCAGCAGGAGGGGCAAACGAGTTGCGAGGCAGACAGGGATAGCGAACCACCACCACCTGTGGCACCGAGTTTCAACTCGGTCTGGCAGCAGGGAGGAGGGGTAAGTGAGCCAGAACAGGGAGAGCCAGAACAAGGGCCAATGTGCCCAGTCCGGCAACAGAAGTTTGGCCCGCCCACCAGTGCCGGGGGTCCAGGGCCCCTGGAAAATCAGTTTGTGGTCCCCCACACTCCCCAACAGCTTAGGGCTATGATAAGCCACCTGGGAAAGCTAACTCCAAAGTGAGACCCCTCGGTTCACTTTATGGAGGTGGAACAGGCAGGGGATATTAATGGATGCGATGATGCAGAAATGGCAAAGATACTCCTCCTATCCCTGGACAGCAAGCTGTGCCAGTCCCTCTCTACTGAGAGCAAAAGAGAACACTTGCCGCAGTCCAGAAGGACATTTTAGAAGCCATGGGCTGCAATGACAGGAGTCCTTTCTCCAGATTAGAGAAAACGGTGCAGCTCACAGGGGAAACACCACAGGCTTTCACAGACCGACTGTGGCCTGTGTACCAGAGCGCCTGTAGTGGGGACATCGGCCGAGATAACTTAAGCCCGGACGAGTTAGTCCACTGGCTCCGAAGCCTAGTGGCTAACAGTTTACCCCGAATAAGAGCCAAGGCTGAAGCCTGGTTCGACCCAAGAGAGCCCCAAGCCACCGAACAGGGAGTGGTTAGGCAGCTGACCCTAGCTTACCAGAATGGCAGAAGGACAGAAGAGCTCCCACAAAAGGGAAGGGTTCACAAAATCCGACCTACCCAAGATAAGAGGGAATGATGCCACGAGGGGGACAACTCCTCCAATACAAAACGTACCTGCTTCGGGTGAGGAAAAAGTGGGCACTGGAGAAAGGATTGTAGAAATCCTTGGAAGAGTAGTGCAGGAAAGAGTTCTCCAGCCCCGGCCAAAAGGGTTGAGACAGATAAGCCAGTCCCTCCCCACTCATTCGATACCTTCCTAACCGCACTCCGAAACATGTTAGATGGCCCTGGGGAGGTAGCCACCACCACCGGTACCGAAATCCCATCTGCCCCCTCCCAACCAAAACTGTGACTAGGACAGGCATAGCCTGTCCACCTGTGTTCCCTCGAGTATGATGCGTGGGGGAGACCGACCGTTCAGCGGCAAGTGGAAAAGGTGAAAGGGACTTACCTGCTGGACACCGGTGCCTCAAGCACCCTTGTCTATGCAGCTAACACCCCCGCCTCACCTCTGTCTAGCGGGGTCCCCTACAGCTTGGTGGGTTTCACAGGCACTGAACAGACTGGCTCATTCTCCGTTCCGCTCTCCATTCATTTAGGTACACTCCACACTAAGTGGACTTGTGTCCTGATGAAGTGGGAACAGGAAGGAAGAGGGATCCTGGGGGCTGACTTCATCCTAGGCCACGGGATCCTAGTGGATTTAAGAAACCACTGTCTTTGGGGGTCAGTCTGTACGGGACAGGAGAGTGAGATGATGGTTATCCCGGGAAAACAGGGAAAAGGGACGGTGTGCACCATGAAACCAAAGGAGGGCTGCGACCTTGAATCACTGGTCAGGAGCACTTCTATAGAATACCAAGAATATGTGAGGAAAAACCTTGCAGCTTTTGCCACTCACAAACGCGACTGTGGGTGAATAAACAGGGTTGAGTTTAGCATAGATGGGGACCCCATGACCTGACCACAGAAACAGTACAACTTCCCCAGGAAGGCGGAGGCAGACATGGAAACAGCCTCGGGTTCTCTGGTTAAACAGGGGGTATTGAGACCAATAGCTACCCATGTGAACTCTCCATTGTGGCCGGTTAAGAAACCAGACAACTCCTGGAGAGCCACGGTGGACAATCGAGTATTCAACCGTAACATCCCCGCCTGTGCACCCACCGTTGCTGCCGTCGCCGACCTCATTGGAAGTATCCCAGCCTCCGCGACCACCTTCACGGTGCTGGATTTTTCCAACGGGTTCTGGTCCATACCTTTAAGAAGGGAAGATCAGTACAAGTTTGCTTTTACCTTTAAAGGACAGCAATATACTTGGAACTGTCTCCCTCAGGGTTTCCACAACAGCCCCAATATTTTCCATCAGTGCATGGCCAACTGTTTAAAGAGCTTCAGCAGACCCCAGCAGCTAGTACAGTATGTGGATGACCTGCTCCTGTTCACCGATGAGGGAGAGGAGCATGGCCCACTGCTGGCTGAACTGCTGGAGCTGCTGAAAGAAGAAGGATTTAAAGTAAACCCCAAGAAGGCACAGATCGGCCTGAAGGAAGTAAAATTCCTGGGACTGGCTGTGCGCGCTGGGGAAAGAGCCATTGACAAAGCTAGAAAGGAAGCAGTGCAGGAGTTACCCGCCCCCAACACAGTAACAGGAGTAAGATCTTTTCTAGGGCTAACCGGGTGCTGCAGAAATTTCATGAAGGATTATGCAGCCCCTCTGCTCTGACTCCTACACAAGGGAGTGGACTGGGAATGGGACAAAGGTTGCGAGGCAGCATTTATCCAGCTCAAGAAAGACCTGCAGACCGCGCCAGCTCTAGGGGCCATAGATGGGGGGTAAAAAGTTTTTCCTGGAGGTAGCAGCCAGTGGGGAGAGCCTGAGCGCAGTACTGCTCCAAGAGCGGCACGGCCGGCTGTGACCAGTGGTCTACTCCTCCAGGATACTCACGGACATGGAGAAGAAGTACTCCAACTGTGAGTGGCACCTCCTAGCCACTCACTGGGCTGTGAAAAGATCACTGATCTTCACAGGGGGATCCCCTATCACACTCCTTACCCACCATACGCCCACCCAAATGCTCCTGGACGGGAGAATCAAGGACGGGACAGTGAGCAGTGCCCGCATTGCTCGCTGGACCCTGCTCCTCTCTCAAATGGACCTAAGGGTCAAGGGTCTCTGTGAGCCAAGACTCGCAGCCAACATGATTTATCTAGGGACAGCCCACCGGTGTTCCGTAGAAGGGGTATGGGAAATGAACATAGGCTTTTGGGCTGGGTTACACCCCACAGGCCAAGAGATCTATGTGGACAGTTGAAGCACATTATCTGTGGGTGAACGACTCACAGGCTGCGGAGTTTATGACCCCGAGGCAGGCATTGCCCTGGCGATTAAACTCCCCAGTACTATGAGTGCCTCACACACCCCGAGGAATTCCCTACCCCATACACGATTTACTCAGACAGTATGTTCACATGCAATTCGTGTACGGAGTACCTGGCTATCTGGTCCCGCCGCGGATACACATCCGCAGACGGAAGACCCCTGGCAATTAAGCCCCTACTGGAAAAGATCATGAAAGCCATAGGGGAGGAAGGAAATATCTATATACGTAAGATGAAGGCACATTCCACCACTGAACCCCGTAGCGAGGGAAACCAGCAGGCTGACATGTTAGCCAAGCAAGGTGCCCGCACGGGCAAGCTCTGGGATCCGTACAACCTAGGACCCATTGCAGCAGTCAGGGGCAGGATGGGGACGGCAGGGAAGGCAGATATAGCTTTGCCCCTGGACCTAAAAACAGTTCAGATCCAAGACCCCGTCCTCAAAACTGTCCTGAACACGCTAGCTAAAGGGGAAAGGGTAGACGGCCTGTACGGCACCGCAGCAATTGCCATTAAAGAAGGCATGCTATTCAGGGGGGAGCAATGGGTAGTACCACAACAATACCAGAGAGAATTCCTCCAGCTGGCCCACGAGGGTCCAGGAGCAGGACACCCCGGACCTGAGACCACTTGGCAATGAGTGGAACAGGCATGGTGGTGGCCAGGACTCAAGGAAGATGTCCGCGAGTTCTGCGCTAGCTGTCTGGTGTGCGCGGTCAACAATCCCGACCCCCAGAAAAGAAAGGTGTCTATGGGACATATCAGGAGGGTAGAGGGACCCTGGCTGTCGATCCAAATCGATTACATCGGGCCCCTATCCACCGCCCAGGGAGGCTACAAGTACTGCCTAGTACTGGTGGACGTATTCACCAAATGGGTGGAAGCCTTCCCATGCCGAACAGCCACTGCCCTAGGAACAGCCAGTGTTCTGGTCAGAGAAGTGTTCTCCCGATGGGGACTACCACATTACGTGAAGTCCGACCAAGGGAGTCACTTCACCGTGCAAGTGATGCAGGAGACCCTTAAGGTGCTCGGCATCAAAGGAAAATGGCATGTCGCCCACAACCCGCAGTCATCCGGGCCTGTGGAGCGTTTAAACCACACCATCAAAGAAAGGCTGCGCAAAGAGACAGGGGACTCACCCAAGGGGTGGGTAGAGGTCCTACCACTGGTCCTCATGGGGATCCGGGCCAGCTAGTCAAAGAACACAGGGTACTCCCCGTACGAGCTCATGACCGGTAGATCCATGCGAACCCCCACCCATGTGTTAGCCGCGGTACTCACCGAAGGTCAGCTTAGGGAAGCGAACTGGGACAGCTTTGTCAGGAATTTCTTTGAACACCTTAAACAGATTCACTGGCAGGCTGCTAACAACATGGGAAAACAGCATCGGAGCAATCGACTGCTGCTAGAACCCCGCAAACACCACACCATTATGGGAATCGTACTAAGGATGCCGGTCATGGGTGAGACAACCCGACCCGCACCGGTATACCGGGTGGAGAACATTGGAGTTATTCAGGGAGGTGCACACATTCGTTTCGCAGCGGTCCCACCCTATGTCATAAAGTGGTAGCAGGCTGTAACGGGTACTGACCTCTCCGGGTGCCGGAGCCGGGGTGCACACGTAATACTGTGTCCCCGGTACTTGAGTGCCCATTCAAAGTCACAGTGTGGGTTTAAAGCTACTGATGCACAGCCGATTAACTGCACCATGGAGGTAATGGCACAAGACCATGTCCCTCCACAGGTAGTATACATAGGGGGTGGGACATATTGTGTCACCACCAGTGCACCCCACTACCAACATGGACACTTCTGGTGTCCGGTGAGTGACAGCAGTTTTTGCTTCAAACCTGAGGCATCAGTTCAAGTGGCCCAGGAACAGATTGTCCCCATTCCTGAACCCTCCATTGTCCACCTCACTGTGAAGGAAAACATTACAAACCTGCAGGATTATGTTGTACATTTTGGCTATGCAATTCCCCCTCTACCCGAACATCTTACCGCTCTGCAAAAAAGCTGTAATTATCTCACAAAACCACTTCTACACTCTAGAACAGAAAACAATTGAGATAGGGAAAAGGATTCTCGCGATCACCATTCCACCTTGGTGGGACCTTTTTAGAAATATAGAAGTCCCAGTCTAGATCCGAATCGCTTCCCACACTTTAGTTATCTATCAACTCGCGATTATTCTTTACTTATGATGTCTCACTTGCCGAGTGAAACGCAGAGGCCCTCAGGTCAGGCACCAAAGGGTGCTGTACACTCCTTGGCCGAACTTGGGAATCGCGCAGGGAGGGGTGACACCATACTACCATGTTTAATTTGCGTTTGTTTTTACCCGCTGTAAAATGCAAATATCGAGTGTTGTAAGAGTGTTACTTAAACATCTTTTTAACTATGTACATTTTTTTTTACTGTACTTAAAGTTGTGTTTGACTGTATACCATTATTTTACTGTGAAAACAGAATAAAGGAGGGGCATCGGACCCCCTCTATGCTGTAACCGAATTGTAGTGATTGTATTCGCCTGTAAATTGCATTGCATTTCAAAGGGGGATGCACGTTAATGCTTAGCTAGTATAAATACAGGGAAGGTTGATTCTCGGAATCGTGAATTTTGCTTACCTTGCTTGACACTCAAGAATTTAGAGTGTCACAGGGGGGACTGAAAGGTCAAAATTCACGGGAACCCCCCCAGTGTTTGAGCTTATTGGAAAGGAAATTTAATTTGGGACTATCTACTGGAACATTTGAAAACCTAAAGTGCTTATGGAAGAAACTACAAACTTTAATCAAATTTTGGACTTTTACAAGACAAATTCGTGAGTGGGCCTAATGGAACTAAAAGGAGCCAGCTTGATTATTGGAACGGTCTGAGTGTTGGGACTAAGGTGAATTGTCTGGAGAAATGGATATTCGAAAACCCTTCTCCATCAGAAGCATTTACATTACAACAATAACTCAGAGATGGCCAGCCATCAAACTAAACCGAGAAAAGCCATCTTCAACATGAATAAGAATAAAAGAGCCCACTGCAGCCTGTATGCAAAAACCAAGCATAAAAGGACATTGCGATTACTAAGCTAATATTTCCATCAGGAAGCAGATTTAGAAGAGCAACCCACCCAAGACATATTAACTTTTAACGAATGTGCCAAAATATTAGAAAGAAATGTCAAGCCCACCAAATTTAAACAACGAATTCTGGACTGATTTGGCGTGAAGATTAGGACACCTCAAACCGTATAACTGGCCTCCTGTTTTAACAGAGGGTATGCCATACTACGCCTAGTACCATACTATGCTTATGTCATCAAGAAGGGAGAGAAACCAATGCGACAGTTGGAAACTAACCTTTCCAGCCTCGAAGTCCTGAAGTCCTGAAGGAAGGAAGAACATCACCATCGTGGCAGCAACCAACCACAGCCAACGTGGTACCACCGAAAAATCACCGCGATCGACCAATTTCGAAACAAAACTCCAACAGAAAGAAACCGAAGAATCAAAAGTTTCCACTCTACAATCTAAGTCCTGACTACCAACAGGTGAAAACATTACCTAAAGAGACTTTGAACCTATCTCTAACGAAGGAAACCACGTACTTACCCCATAGATCCAAAACGCGCCTTACCGCATCAGCGGACTCAACCCAACTGAAGATTGCGCAGTAAGAAGTCTTTTCCAATGCTCGGCTTATGGCAAGCACAACCTACAGAATTCAACGAACCCCGAAATCACGACCTACTGCCAACTGACCAGAAAGGATTGGTAAGCATAGTCCCTGTCTGCCTTGGAGTCTAACCTAGCTAGGATTAGGTATTGGGAGGTGGGAGGTGTAATTTTTACTGTAACCCCTTTGAATGTGTTATGTATTGTTCTGTATTAGTTCTTTTGCATCAAACTAGTTGTCCTTTGCACTTTATCACCCCACCCCCCCAAATAAATCCAGAGTCTAGAACCCAAGGGAGTGGGAGCGATTCGAACTGCTCAAGTAGGTCAGAGGTGAGCCTGACCCCCAGGACCACGCCCTTACACCCCCAGTGAGGATCAGTGAGTGAGGACCCCAGTGAGGGTCAGTGAGTGAGGACCCCAGTGAGGGTCAGTACTGGGGTCAGTGAGTGAGGACCCCCCCACTGAAGGTCAGTGAGTGAGGACCCCAGTGAGGGTCAGTACTGGGGTCAGTGAGTGAGGACCCCCCAGTGAGGTAAGTCTGTACGGTCCCACCAGCTTCCTGCCCAGGAAGTAAAACTCCCCCTCTCGTGTCTATTAATGCCCAATATGGATGGTTAGTGGGTGATGCAGCAGCATTATTACCTGAGCATGTTGATTAACTCTTGCATAAGTCATGATGCGTGCAATGTCAAAGGAGATCAACTGCCTAAAGTAATGCATTCCTGCAAGTGTGCTAAAAGCAGGAGAACAATGAATATATATTCAATACCTTGAGAAAATTCAATTCCTTAATGTCAAGGTGCAACATGAACCTTTGTTTTCCAGAGTTACTATCAGACTAATGTGTTTGGTGAATTTGAGACTCTTGCAACACTTCCTCTTTCTAAAGCACACTGATTTCATCCATTATTTTTCTATATTTGAAATGACCATTACAGATATTTAAAGGACTATAGGAAAATGAAGACAGAAGTCCATGAGGATGGGTGATAAGGCCAAGGCTTCAACCGAGGATTTTGATGATAAGCAGGATAAACTAATGTGCTACAGTGAAGTGTTAGCTTCTTCACAAAATGTTCTGTCCCTGAGTGTTAATGCACCCTGGAGCCCTTTCAGCTAATGGATCCAGCCAAACTGTTCATCATGGTCAAGAATTCAAGGAGACAAATTAAAAATAAGGAGGTTTGCTGTAAAAAGGAAAGTCTGATGGGACATTTTTACTGTACACTGGAATAGCATTGTGGAAATAGCAAATAGAAAACATTGGGGTCGATTTTAACCCAGAGCAGGTTTTGCTGAGCGGGAGTGGATGCAAAACTTGTGAAAGCTGGCCTAAGATGCAGGCCGGAGATATTTTAAGTGTGAGGCCTTATTTAAATTCTGTCGGCCCACTTCCTAAGGGCGCAGAGCAGGCAAAGAGCAGGCGGCCCTGACAGGGACTCTTCTGTCTCCAGCCCTACTTCTGCCTAATGGGAAATACACCAAGGGGTCTTAGCCAAGCACCTGTTCTCCCCCACCACCATATACTTTTTATATTCGTTCTTGGGATGTGGATGTCGCTGGCAAGGCCAGCATTTATTGCACATCCATAATTGCCCTTGAGAAGGTGGTGGTGAGCCGCCTTCGTGAACCGCTGCCGTCCGTGTTGTGAAGTGCTGTTAGGGATGGAACTCCAGGATTTTGGCCCAGCGATAATGAAGGAATGGTAATATATTTCCAAGTCAGGATGGTATGTAACTTGTAGGGAAACTTGCAGGTGATGGTGTTCCCATGCGCCTGCTGCTCTTGTCCTTCTAGATGGCAGAGGTCACAGGTTTGGGAGGTGCTGTCGAAGAAGTCTTGGTGAGTTGCTGCAGTGCATCTTGTCGGTGGTACACACTGCAGCCACAGTGCACTGGTGGTGGAGGGAGTGAATGTTTAAGGTGGTGGATCGGGTGTCAATCAAGTGGGCTGCTTTGTCCAGGATAGTGTCAAGCGTTTTGAGTGTTGTTGGAGCTGCACTCATCCAGGCAAGTGGAGAGTATTTTATCACACTCCTGACTAGTGCTTTGTAGATGGCGGAAAGGCTTTGGAGAGTCAGGAAGTGAGACACTCACTGCAGAATAACCAGTGTCTAACCATCAGCGAACATTCCCACTTCTGACCTTATGATGGAGGTAAGGGCATTGATGAAGCAGCTAAAGATGGTTGGGCCTAGGGCACTGTCCTGAGGAACCTGCAGCGATGTCCTGAGGCTGAAATGATTGGCCTCCAACAACCACAACCATCTTCCTTTGTGCTAGGTATGACTCCAGCCAGTGGAGAGTTTTTCCCCTGATTCCCATTGACTTCAATTTTACTAGAGCTCCTTAATGCAACACTCATCAAATGCTGCCTAGATGTCAAGGGCAGTCACTCTCACCTCACCTCTGGAATTCAGTTCTTTTGTCCATGTTTGAACCAAGGCTGTAATGAAGTCTGGAGCGGAGTGGTCCTGGTGGAACCCAAACTTAGACCCGGTGAGCAGAGTAAGTGCCACTTGATAGCACTGTCGATGCACACTGCCAATGTTCTCATTCATCCCCATCCCAAAGCACCACTCCCAGCTTCTCTTTTCACCTAAAGCATCGTTGCCAACTCTTGCTTCTTTCCTGCTTTCCTACTCTGCCATACATTTCCTGCTTCCCTAAATTGGTTTACATAAGAACATAAGAAAAAGTGCAAGAGTAGGCCTTGCAGGCCCTTAAGCCTGCTCCCCCATTCAATAAGATCATGGCTGATCTTCTACCTCATCTCCACTTTCCTGTCCTAGCCCCATATCCCTTGATTCCCTTACTGTCCAAAAATCTCAACCTTGAATATACTCAACAAATGAGCATTCACAGCTCTGTGAGGCAGAGAATTCCAAGGATTCACAACCCTCTGAGTGAAAAATGTTCTCCTCCTCTGAGTCCTAAATGTCTGATCTCTTATCCTGAGACTGTGATCCCTAGTTCTAGACTCGCCAGCCAGGGGAAACATCCTCTCAGCATCTTACCAGCTCCCTGCGCATTCTGCACCATTATATTCTCTTCCCTTGCATTCTCCCTGCTGTGTATGCATGCCTGTTTACTGTGTGATGTCTGTAACACTGTTATGCAACACTGAATGTACCCTTACACTGTACACACCTTACCTGTACACCAGAGGGTGCTGCTGCTGGAGACCTAAGGGTTACCTGCACACTGCAGGCAACCCAGTATAAAAAGGAGCTCACAGCTTGTGGTCCTCACTCGAGGAGCTGCAAATAAAGGACTACAGGTCTACACAGCTTAAGTATCATACCCTGCCTCGTGGAGTCATTATTAAAGGTGCCTACATACACTACACTCCTTTTCATGAATTCTCTCCTTTTGCATTTTCCACTTTCATTCTCTTTGCCAGCTCCCACATGGAGTTATTAGTGAAGGTGTCAGTAAGGCCTCACCATCCCATTACACCACCAAGAGGAAACCCAGAACTAGGAGTAAGGGACATCGGGTGGTGCTGCGGCAGGAACTGCAGCTCCAGGAGATCTCTGCCACTCCCAGTTGGGCTCAACGGTGGAGGAAAATATAGCCTTGCATTCCTTCATGGCACGATTGTTGCCTATGACAGTCCATTAAATGCTATCATCATCCTGGATGTCTGCACCACTCACTGTGCCAGTGCGCAAATAATGATTCTGGTCCAGTTTTGGCTGTAACAACAAATGACAGTGCAAACACACCAACAATTTGCACCTATATGGTACCTTTAATGTAACAAACTATCCCAAGGTGCTTCACAGGAGCATGATCAAACAAACAAAAATGACAGTTCACATTGAAACCGGATCCCTTGTTCTGTTAATAAGAACATAAGAAATAGGAGCAGGAGTAGTCCATTTGGCCCTTCGAGCCTGCTCCGCCATTCAGTAAGATCATGGCTGATCTTCAACCTCAACTTTACCTTCCCGCCCAATCCCTATATCCTTTGATTCTTTTAGTATCCAAAAATCTATCGATCTTAGTCTTGAATATACTCAACGACTGAGCAACCCACCCTCTGGGGTAGAGAATTCCAAAGATTCGCAACCCTCTGAGTGAAGAAATTCCTCCTCATCTCAGTCCTAAATGGCCAACCACTTATCCTGAGAGTGTGATCCCTAGACTCCCCAACCAGGTACAATCATCCTCCCAGCATTTACCCTGTTATGTCCCTTAGGAATTTTATATGTTTCAGTGAGATCACCTCTTTCCTAGTACAATCATGACATATAAAATGCAATAAGCACAAGTTGGATACTTTCCCCTGCTTTATCTCCTGCAATAGCACGCTGGTTATTCTGTCACAGGGAAAAACGGTTCCGAATCATCATGGCACGGTTCATGATGCTGACATCCAGAAGAAACTGGCACTCTATGAACGCATGATGAAAGCATCACTTAGATCTATAAAAGTACGTCACTTTAAATTCCTAGATGAATTAACACATCGCTATGTTTCATATATCTGCACATATGATGGCAGCCAACCATTTACCCTGTTAACTCATTTATAATGGCCCGATTTTTGCATTGAAAATAATGGTGAGGCTATCAGTGCTCACAGTTATTATGGAGTAAATCAAAGAGTAAGTTCCAGGGTCCACACATGTCCAGTTAAAGGTGGAAATCAGGAAGTTGCGGTCTGAGTTACCCCACAGGCTGTGTTACATTGGTACTTTGCTGATGGACTCAGTATTGAAATCCATGGAAGGCCATGAAGTTGCTGCATTCACCAACCAGTTACCCACTAAACATGGCAGAAAATGTTCGGGCTGGTGCATTCAGGCGGCAGTGAATTTTTAATGGCGTGAGAAGTCATAATTATTGCCAAACAACCTCTCTGTCCATGATAATTTAATTTTACAAGTGTGGAGTCTCATTTCTTCAGAATTGAATTAGTGTTGGAGATTTAAAAGCAAATTAAAATAATGTTTACTTTAATTTTTCTGTCTCTTTTATCACTTTTAATCCCATCTGTCTTTCCCTCTCTTAATTTCATTTTATGTCTATGATTTAAATCTAGTTTATACTTCTTGGTTTGTACTTCCTGCTTTAGACTCTGTGTGGCTCAGTGAGGATTCTTCAATCTGATTGGTCAAGGAAACACGCTTTTGCTTGTCCTGCTCACATACACCACCGATTCCCTGTAGAGGGTGCTGCACGAGATCAGACACCCGATGACAGCAAGTCTCCAATCAAAAGCTTGCGAAAACTCTGTGGGCAGCTGTCAGCATACTGAATGACAAGCGCCATTCCATCGCAACTGACCACAAAATTCAGGCCAATATTCACAGGTTTTTGTGTCTTTCCTCAAGCTTCCTTTCCAAATTCTTCTTATGATGGACTATGCATTGTTATTTGCCATGTTAATAATCTAAATAACAGCTTTCCTTCCCTTAACCAAGGACATATAGTCTTGTTTTGAATAGACACTGCCCATCTATATTTGAAGATGTGTCACTTGCATTACAGATTTCTGCAGTACTTAGTAACTCATTAGCTACTTCATTTGTTCAAAGGCTTGTTGTTGCAGCTGCATTTTCGATAGATGCTTGCTGCTGAGCATAGTTGGTCTGCTTGCAACCTGCATTGGGGAAACCAGCGATGACCATGCGCATTAAAAAAGAGCTGCAAATGCACTTGAGTAAAATACATGGCAGATGTAAATGTGGGCACCAAAGTGTTTTAGAGAAGTATCTTCTATAACTGCCCTGGAATAATAATTGTCTTAGCAGATAAAAAGAAAATCAGCAAAAAGGACACAACATGACTTTAAAGTAGAGCAGTTCATTGTTGAGATTAATCAGAGTATTAATCAACAAATAACAGGAACTTGTAACAAAGGTAATGCAATAATCATGGGGGACTTTAATCTTCATATAGACTGGCCAAATCAAATTGGCAAAGGCAGTCTGGAGGATGCATTCATGGAATGCATTCGAGACAGTTTCCTCAAACAATATTTCATGGAACCAACCAGGGAACGGGTTATTTTAGATCTTGTATCGTGTAATGAGACAGAGTTAATTAGTAATCTCATAACAAAGGATCCTCTGGGGAAGAGTGATCATAATATGATAACATTTCACATTGGGTTTGGGACTGAATTACTTCTGTTGAAAATTGGAGTCTTAAACTTAAAAAAAGCCAATTACATAGGTATGAGGGGCAAGTGAGGGAAGGTAGATTGGGAAATTAGATTAAAAGGTATGATGGTAGATAAGCAGTGGCAAACAGTTAAAGAAATATTCAAAAATTCTCAATGAATATACATTCCATTTAAAATAAAATCACCACAGGAAAAGTGATCCATCCGTGGCTAACTGAAGAAGTTAAGGATAGTATTAGATTAAAAGAGGCTTATAATGTTGTGAAGAATAATAGTAACCTGAGGATTGGGAGATCTTTAGAAAACAGCAAAGGATGACCAAAAAATAAGAAAAATTAGAAAATAGAATGTGAGTAAACTAACAAAAACTTTATAAAATCAGATTGTAAGAGCTTCTACAAGTATGTAAAAAAGAAGAGAGTAACAAAGGTAAGCGTTGGTCCCTTAGAGTCTGAGACAGGTGATGTTCTAATGGGGAATAAGGAAATGGCAGAGATTTTAAACAAATATTTTGTACCTGTCTTCATAATGGAAGACACAAAAAGCATATCAAAAATAGTGGGGAGCCAAGGGGGCTAATAAGAGTGAAGAACTTAAAGTAATTAATATCAGTAAAGAAAAAGTACTTAAGGAACTAATGGGACTAAAAGGCAATACATCCCCTGGACTTGATGACCTACATCCTAGGGTTCTAAAAGATGTGGCTGCAGCAAAAGTGGATGCATTGGTTGTGATCATCCAAAATTCCTTAAATTCTAGAATGGTCCTAGCAGATTGGAAGGTAGCAAATGTAACCCCGCTATTCAGGAAAGGAGGGAGAGAGAAAACAGGGAACTACAGGCCAGTTAGCCTGACAATAGGTGTCAGGAAAATGCTGGAATCCATTATTAAGGAAGTGGTAACAGGGCACTTAGAAAATCATAATATGATTAGGCAGAATGAACATGGTTTTATGAAAGGAAAATCAAGTTTAACAAATTCATTAAAGTTTTTTAAGGATTTAACTAGCAGTGTAGATAAAGGGGAACCAGTAGATGTCATGTATTTGGATTTCCAGAAAGCATTCAATAAGGTGGCACATAAAAGGTTACCGCACAAGATAAGAGCTCACAGGGTTGGAGGTAATATATTAGTGTGGACAGAGGATTGGCTAACCAACAGAAAACAGAGAGTCGAGAAAAATGGGTCATTTTCAGGTTGGCAAACTGTAACTAGTGGGCTGCCACAGGGAACAGTGCTGTGGCCTCAACTATTTACAATTTATATTAATGACTTGGATGAAGGTACTGAGAGTAACGTACCCAAATTTGCTGATGATACAAAGATAGGCAGGAAAGCAAGTTGTGAGGAGGACGCAAAGAATCTACAAAGGGATATAGACAGGCTCAGTGAATGGGCACAAATTTGGCAGATGGAGTATAATGTGGGAAAATATGAGATTATCCACTTTGGTAGGAATAATGAAAAAGCAAATTATTATTTAAATGGGGAGCGATTACAAAATGCTGCAGTACAGACGGATCTGGGGGTTCTGGCCAATGAGTTGCAGGCCAGAAGAGCTCTCTTTAGAGCTCTGCATAAGAGAGATCGCGAGTTCGGGAGTTCTGGGAGAGTCGGAGAGCAGGAGAATCCGAGTTCTGGGGGAGTCCGAGTTCGGGAGGTCGGTGAGTTTGGTAGGCCGCAGAGGCCGGTGATTCGGGAGGCCGCAGAGGTCGTCAAGTCGGTAGGCCCTGAGGTCGGTGAGTCGGGAGTTCGGAGGCCAAGAGGTCGGGAGGCCACAGAGGTCGGTGAGTTCGGGAGGCCACAGAGGTCAGTGAGGTGAGTTAGTAAGTAGCTCTCTTTTCTCTATTTCTTTTTAAGTAGATTTTAAACTAGGTAAGGCTAACTAGAGGGATGGCAGTGCAGCTCAGTCCCGTGGAGTGCACATCCTATGGCATGTGAGAAGTCCTGGACACTTCAGGCAGCCTAGACAACCATGTGTGCAGGAGGTGTCTCCAGCTTCAACTGCTCGAGCTCCGCGTTTTGGAGCTGGAGCAGCGGGTGGAGTCAATACGATTCATCCGCAAGGCTGAGAGCTATGTGGATAGCATGTTTCAGGAGGTGGTCACCCCACAGCTTAAAGGTCTACAGGTACAGGGGAAGTGGGTGACAACCAGATGTAGTAAGTGTGCTAGGCAGGTAGCGCAGGAGTCCCCCCGTGAGTCCATCTCGTTTTCAAACCGATATTCACTTCTGAGTATCGGTAAGGATGATGGTGCCTCTGGGGTGTGCAGTCAGAGCCAATTCCAAGGGGGGAGGGACGAAGAACAAAAAAGCCCTAGTGATAGGGGATTTTATATTTAGGGGAACAGACAGGCATTTCGGCAGCCATAGACATGAATCCCGAATGATTTTATGCCTCCTTGGTGCCAGGGTCAAGGATCAAGGATGTCACAGAGCGTACGCAGGGCATTCTGGGGGGGGGGGGGGTAAATAGCTAGAGGTCGTGGTCCATATCGGGACCAACGACATAGGCAAAATGAGGGATGAGGTCCTACAGGAAGAATTCAGGGAGCTAGGAAGAAAATTAAAGGGTAGGACCTCAAAGGTATTAATCTCCAGGTTACTACCAGTGCCACATGCTAATGAGTATAAGAATAGAAGGATAGAGAGGACGAACACTGTTATGATCAGATTAACTCCACAAGTCTGTATACTGTAAGCTCAAACTGTTGTGACCTTGGTCTCTTTAATGTAACTCCAGAGTGAGGAAGCAGCATGGTAGACTACCTTTTATATCTGCTTGCCCAGGGTGTGCAGGTGACCCTTGGGTCTCCAACAGGTGCGCCCCCCGGTGGCAAGTCTTACACATTAGTAAAGTTTACATACACAACATCACTCCCCCCCCCAAAGTCTTAGATACAAGTTATTTATGAAGCGATCCGGGGCTTTACGTTCCCAGGTTGATCGCCTAAGTTGAAGTCCTGGCATGGGTGAGTTCATCGGATCATTGCTGCACGGCAGCGCGGCTGGTCTGATCGGACTGTCGGGCATGGTGGGTTCATCCTCGTGTATGATTGCTGGTTGGGTGTGTCTTGGTGGATCAATGATGGTAATGTCCTCTTCAAACTGTTCTTGGTTATCAGTGAATCGCAGTTTGGTCTGATCCAAATGCTTTCTGCACGTTTGTCCATTCAAAAGTTTGACAACAAACACTCTATTCCCCTCCTTGGCTAAAACAGTGCCAGCAACCCATTTGGGACCATGACAGTAATTAAGAACAAACACAGGGTCATTAACCTCAATGTCACACGATACAGCCACACGACCGTGGTACATGTTATGCCGGTGACGCCGGGTTTCCACATGATCATTTCGATCTGGGTGGACGAAGGAGAGCCTGGTTTTGAGTGCTCTCTTCAGTAACAATTCTGCAGGGGGAACACCAGTAAGCGAGTGGGGTCGTGTCCGGTATATGAGCAGAACCCGAGATAATCAGGTCTGCAGGGACCCGTCCGTCACGCGTTTCAAGCTCTACTTGATAGTTTGGACTGCCCATTCCGCTTGACCATTGGATGCGGGCTAAAACAGGGCAGGCCTGACATGCTTGATGCCATTGCGGGTCATGAACTCGTTGAATTCCGAGCTGGTGAAACATGGTCCATTGTCACTAACAAGGACGTCGGGCAAACCATGGATGACGAATATGGCCCGGAGGCTTTCAATGGTGGCAGTGGACGAACATGATGACATTATTATACATTCAATCCATTTAGAGTAAGCGTCCACTGCTACTAGGAACACCTTTCCTGGAAAGGGGCCAGCAAAATCTACGTGGATCCTGGACCACAGTTTGGAGGGCCATGACCACAGACTCAGTGGGGCCTCCCTTGGTGCATTGCTCAACTGTGAGCAAGTGTTACATTGGTGTACGCATGACTCCAATTCCGAGTCAATGCCAGGCCACCAAATGTGCGAACTGGCGATAGCCTTCATCGTGACTATGCCTGGGTGGGTAGTGTGTAGGTCGCTTCTAAATGTTTCCCTGCCTTTTTTTGGCAAAACCACAGGATTCCCCCATAGGAGACAATCCGATTGGATGGACATTTCATCCTTGCGTCGGTAAAATGGCTTAATTTTGTCTTGCATTTCCCCGGGAACAGCCGACCAGCTCCCATTAAGGATGCAGCTTTTAACTTGTGATAGTACAGGGTCCAGGCTAGTCCAGGTCCTGATCTGGCGAGCCGTGATGGGTGACCCCTCGTTCTCAAAAGCATCCATTACAAGAAGCAAGTCTGCGGGTTGCGCCATTTCCACCCCTTTGGTGGGCAATGGTAGCCGACTGAGGGCATCAGCAGGTCTGTGGTGGATTACATAGTCATACGCAGATAATGTTAGTGTCCATCTTTGGATGCGGGACGAAGCATTGGTGATAATACCTTTGCTTTCTGAGAACAGCCTAATGAGCGGCTTGTGGTCGGTTTCGAGCTCGAACCGGAGTCCAAATAAATATTGGTGCATTTTCTTAACCCCATATACGCATGCTAATGCTTCTTTCTCAAACATACTGTAGGCTCTTTCAGGCTTAGATAAACTTCTGGACGCATATGTAACCGGTTGCAGTTTGCCTGACCTATTGGCTTGCTGTAACACACAATCGACCCTGTATGAAGATGCATCACAAGCTAGTACTAAACGTTTACACGGGTCATACAATACAAGTAGCTTGCTAGAACATAGCAGGTTTCTGACCTTGTTAACGGCTGTCTCTTGAGATTTACCCCAAACCCAGTCGTCACCCTTGCGTGGCAATAAATGCAAAGGTTCCAGCAAAGTGCTCAACCCCGAAAGAAACTTACCAAAATAGTTGAGGAGTCCCAGGAACGAACGCAGCTCCATCACATTCTGTGTTCTGGGTGCATTCTCGATGGCCTCCATCTTGGAGTCCGTGGGTCTGATGCTCTCCGCCACAATCTTTCTCCCCAAAAATTCGACCTCTGGTGCCAGGAAAACACACTTGGAGCATTTCAGCCTGAGTCCCACTCTGTCCATCACTTTAGAACCTCTTCCAGGTTGTGCAAGTATTTGGTGGTGTTGTGACCAGTGATCAGGATGTCGTCTTGAAACACCATGATGCATGGAACCGATTTCAGCAGACTCTCCATGTTCCTCTGGAAGATGGCCGCAGCTGAGTGAATCCCAAAAGGGCATCTGTGGTATATGAACAGTCCTTTGTGCGTGTTGTGATGTAAGCAGAGGTTAGATCCAGCTTGGTGAACTATTTCCCCCCTACTAGCGTTGCGAACAGGTCATCTACTTTGGAAAGTGGGCACTGGTCCTGTAACAAGACTCAGTTGATCGTTACCTTGTAGTCCCCACAGATTCTGACCGTCCCATCGCTTTTCAACACCGTAACAATTGAACTGGCGCACTCGTTGAATTCGACTGGCGATATGATTCTCTCTCGTTGAAGTCTGTCCAGCTTGATCTCGACTTTCTCTCGCATCATATATGGAACTGCTCGGGCCTTGTGATGAACGGGCTGTGCATCAGAGATTAGATGGACCTGCTGTTTGGCGCCTGTGAAGTTGCCGATGCCTGGCTCAAACAACAGCGGGAATGTGTTTAGCATCTGGGCGCACAAGGCGTCATCCACGGAAGACAGTGCTTTGATGTCGTCCCAGTTCCATCGGATCTTTCCTAGCCAGCTTCTGCTGAACAGCATTGGGCCATCACCTGGTACAATCCATAGTGGTAAATCATGCACAGCTCCATTGTCCGATACTTTCACTGCCGCACTGCCAATGACTGGTATGAGCTCTTTGGTGTAAGTGCGCAGCTTTGTGTGAATCGGGCTTAGTTTTGGCCTTTGTGCCTTGTTGCCCCACAGTTTCTCAAAAGCCTTCTGGCTCATAATTGACTGATTCGTCCCCATGTCCAATTTCATGGAAACTGGAATGCCGTTTAATTTGAATTTCAACATTATCGGAGGGCTTTTGATGGTGAAGGTGTGTACCCCATACACTTCCTCTTCAGCCTCGGGATGAGTTGCCTCTCTTACTTGTTCAGCGTAATCCATGCCGGATCGGTCATCTTCTGCCGACTCTGACATGTGGTGAGTCACAGTACGTTTGCACATTCATTGGAGGTATCCAATTGTTCCACAACCCTTGCACATGTAGTGCTTGAATCGACATTAATGGGCTCAATGATTGCCCCTGCAGCGCCAACATGGTGTTAATGGATTCGCATTCACGCCCCACAGCGAACTCTGAGTCATCCTAGGTCTGGCCTCTGCAGGTGTATAGGCCCTGCCATTTACAGTTCTGCCTGCTGAAGCCATTATTTTATGCATAGTACTTGTTGGTGAGCTTCGATGCTGCAAAGATATCTGTTTCGTGTTATCGTTCGTGGACATGAAAGCCTGAGCTGTCGTGATGGCCTTACTCAGATCTAGGGATTCGGTAGATAGCAATTTGCGAAGAATGACTTCGTGGCCGATTCCAAGCACGAAAAAGTCCCGCAACATTTCCCCCAAAAATCCAGCAAATTCACACTGTCCCACAAGGCGTCTTAGGTCGGCGACATAGCTCGCCACGTTCTGGCCCTCGGAGCGATGGTGCGTGTAAAAGCGATACATGGCCATTAAGATGCTCTCCTTCGGCTTGAGGTGTTCCCAAACCAGTGTGCACAACTCTGCATATGTCTTGTCCGTTGGTTTCGTCGGTGCTAGCAGATTTTTGATGAGACTATATATCGTGGACCCACAAACGGTGAGGAGAATCGCCCTGCACTTGACCGCCTACCTTTTATACCTGCTTGCCCGGAGTATGCAGGTGACCCTTGGCTCTCCAACAGGTGCGCCCCCTGGTGGCAAGCCTTACACACTAGTGAAGTTTACATGCATAACAAATAAGTGGCTGGAAAGTTGGTGTAGGAGGGAAGGCTTTAAATTCTTGAGGCATTGGGGCCGCTTCTGGGGGAGTTGGGACCTGTACAAACTGGACGGGTTGCGCCTCAACAGCGCAAGGACCAATATCCTCACGGAGAGTTTTCCTAGTGCTGTTGGGGAGAGTTTAAACTAGCTTGGCAGGAGGATGAGAACCTGAGAACAAATTCAAAAGGGAAGGAAGTAAAGCAGAATCTAGAAAGCGAATGTGTAAGGAAACAGGGCTTTGTCTGTAGTAAGCAAGGGGGTCTTCCTGTGCAGAATGGTGAATACTTTAATGCAAGGAGTATAGCAAATAAGGCAGATGAGCTAAGAGTACTTGGGAATATGACATTATAGCCATGGTTGAAAGAGGGGCAGGTTTGGCAGATCAATATTCTTGGCGACAGGATTTTTAGACAAGATAGAGAGGGGGGTAAAAAGGTGGGGGCGGTGGGGGTTGTGGTAGTGATTAAAGAAACTATTACAGCAGTGAGGAGGGATGATATGTTAGAGGGATCATCAACTGAGGCTATATGGGTCGAATTGAAAAATAAAAAAGAGGCAATCACACTGCTGGGCGTGTATTATAGACCCCCAAACAATGGGAGGGAGATAGAGGAGCAAATATGTAGGCAAATTGCTGTGAAGTCTAAAAACCATAGGGTAGTAATAGTCAGGGATTTTAACTATCCAAATATTGATTGGGACAAATTTAGTGGGAAGGGTATAGAGGGTACGGAATTCTTGAAATGCATTCAAGAGAACTTTTTAGTCAGTATGTAGCAAGCCTAACACGAGGGCGGGCGGATTTAGTTTTGGGGAATTAAGCTGGGCAGGTTGAAGGGGTATTAGTGGGGGAGCACTTGGGTGCCAGTGACCATTTTCAGTCAGATTCAAGTTGGTTAACGATAAGGACAAGAATAGGCCTGGAATAAAAGTTCCGAATTGGGGAAAAGCTAATTTTGCTAAGTTAAGGAATGATTTGGCCATAGTGGACTGGAAACAGCTACTTGTGGGTATATCAGTGTCGGAACAGTGGGAGGCATTCAAGGAGGAGATCCAAAATGCTCAGGTCAAACATGTGCCCTTAAAGAAAAAGGCTGGGAAAAATAATTCTTGAGCCCCCTGGATGTCTAGGGACTTACAGGGGAGGATTATGTCATATACCAATGGCTAAATACTTTAGAATCTTTAGAGGAATATATAAAGTTAAGAGGCAAAGTTAAAAAGAATATTAGGAATGCTAAGAGGGAGCACGAGAATTATTAGCCAGTAAAATTAAGGAAAACCCTAAGATGTTCTATATATATATTAAGAGCAAGAGAGTAACTAAAGAAAGGGTAGGGCCTGTTAGAGACCATGAGGGTAATCTTTGTGTGGAGGCGGAAGATGTTGGTAGGGTTTGTAACGAATACTTTGCATCCGTTTTCACAAAGGAAAGGGGTAATGCAGATACTGCTATCGAGGAGGAGTGTGATATTCTGGATGAAATAAACATAGTAAGAGAGGAAGTATTAAGGGATTCAGCAGCTTTGAAAGTAGATAAATCCCCAGGCCCGGATGAAGTGCATCCCAGGCTGTTGAGCGAAGTAAAGGAGGAAATAGCAGAGGCCTTGACCAGCATTTTCCAGTCCTCTTTGGATCTGGGCATGGTGCCAGAGGATTGGAGGACTGCTAATGTAGTACCCTTGTGTAAGAAGGGGAAAAGGGATAGGCCGAGTAATTACAGGCCTGTCAGCCTAATCTCAGTGGTGGGAACATTATTGGAAAAAATCTTGAAAGACAGGATAATCTGCATTTGGAAAGGCAAGGATTAATTAGGGACAGTCAGCACGGGTTTGTTAAGGGAAGATCGTGTTTGACTAACCTGATTTAATTTTTTGAGGAGGTAACCAAGAGGATCGATGAGGGTAGTGCGTATGATGTAGTATATATGGACATTAGCAAGGCTCTTGATAAGGTCCCACATGGTAGACTGGTCATGAAGGTTAAAGCCCATGGGATACAGGGCAAAGTGGCAAGTTGGATCCAAAATTGGCTTGGAGGTAGGAAGCAAAGGGTAATGATTGATGGATGTTTTTGTGACTGGAAGGATGTTTCCAGTGGGGTTCCGCAGGGCTCAGTACTGGGTCCCTTGCTTTTTGTGGTATATATCAACAATTTAGATTTGAATATAGAGAGTATGATTAAGATGTTTGCAGTTGACACTAAAATTGGCTATGTGGTTGATAATGAAGAGAAAGTCATGGGCTACAGGAGGATATCAATCTACTGGTCAGGTGGGCAGAACAGTGGCAAATGGAATTTAATTCAGAGAAGTGTGAGGTGATGCACTTTGGGAGGGCTAATAAGGAAAGGGTATGCACATTAAGCGGTAGACCACTTAATAGTGTAGATGAACAAAGGGACCTTGGAGTGCTTGTCCACAGATCCTTGAAAGTAGCAGGCCAAGTGGATAAGGTGGTTAAGAAGGCATATGGAATGCTTGTCTTTATTAGTCGAGGCATAGAATATAAGAGCAGGGAGGTTATGCTTAAATTGTATAATACATTGGGTAGGCCACAGCTGGACTACTGCATGCAATTCTGGTCACCATATTATAGGAAATACGTGATTGCACAAGAGAGGGTGCAGAGGAGATTTACTAAGATGCTGCCTGGAATGGAGAATCTTAGTTATGAGGACAGATTGGATAGGCTGGGTTTGTTCTCATTGGAACAGAAGAGGCTGAGCGGAGACCTCATCAAGGTGTACAAAATATTGAGGGGTCTGGATATAGTGGATAGTAAGGGTCTATTTCCATTGGTGGAGGGGTCTATTACAAGGGAGCATAGTTTTAAGGTGGTTGGTGGAGGGTTTGGAGAGGATTTGAGGGGGGGGCTTCATTACACAGAGGGTTGTGGGGATCTGGAACTCGCTGCCTGGAACAGTGGTGGATGCAGAAACCCTCACCACTTTTAAGAGATGGTTGGATGGACAGTGCAGTAACCTGCAGGGTTACGGACCTAGAGTTGGTAATTGTGATTAGACTGGATGACCTTTTGTTGGATGACGCAGATATAATAGTAAGTACTGCAGGGAATATAATACGGCCAGGGTGATCTCCTGGACTAGTGTCGATCACCTGGGTGGGTCGCAGAGGAATTTTCCCAGATTTTTTCTCCCTAAATTGACCTGGGTTTTTATCTGGTTTTTGCCTCTTCCAGGAGATCACATGGCTCCGGTTGAGGTGGAGTGTAGATGTTTTCAGTATAACGGGTGTCGCAGTTGTGTGAGGCGGACTGGTTGGGCTGGGTGCTCTTTGCCTTTCCGTCATTGTTCATAGGTTTATATGTAACCTTTCGGGCTGCTGTGCAAAGGCCATGCGGCTCTTTGTCGGCCGGCGCGGACACGATGGGCCAAAATGGCCTCCTTCTGCGCTGTAAATTTCTATGCTTCTATGTTTCTATGTTTCTTGTACATGAACACAAAAAGTTAGCATGCAGGTACAGCAAGAAATCATGAAGGCAAATGGAATGTTGGCTTTTATTGCAAGTGGGATGGAGTATAAAAGTAAGGAAGTCCTGCTCCAATTGTACAGGGCATTGGTAAGACCACACCTGGAGTACAGCGTACAGTTTTCGTCTTATTTAAGGAAGGATATATTTAGATTGGAGGCAGTTCAGAGAAGGTTCATGAGGTTGATTCCTGAGATGAAGGGTTTGTGGTATGAAGAAAGGTTATAAGAACATAAGAACATAAGAAATACGAACAGGAGTAGGCCATACAGCCCCTCGAGTCTGCTCCGCCATTCAATAAGATCGTGGCTAATCGGATCATGGACTCAGCTCCACTTCCCCACCAGCTCCCCATAACCCCTTATACACTTATCGTTTAAGAAACTGTCTATTTCTGTCTTAAGTTTATTCAATGTCCCAGCTCTCTGAGGCAGCGAATTCCACAGATTTACAACCCTCTGAGAGAAGAAATTTCTCCTCATCTCTGTTTTAAATGGGCGGCCCCTTATTCTAAGATCATGCCCTCTAGTTCTAGTTTCCCCATCAGTGGAAACATCCTCTCTGCATCCACCTTGTCAAGCCCCCTCATAATCTTATACGTTTCGATAAGATCACCTCTCATTGTTCTGAATTACAATGAGTAGAGGCCCAACCTACTCAACCTTTCCTCATAAGTCAACCCCCTCATCCATGGAATCAACCTAGTAAACCTTCTCCGAACTGCTTCCTAAGCAAGTATATCCTTTCATAAATATGGAAACCAAAACTGCACGTAGTATTCCAGGTGTGGCCTCACCAATACCTTATATAGCTGTCGCAAGACTTCCCTGCTTTTATACTCCATCCCCTTTGCAATAAAGGCCAAGATACCATTGGCCTTCCTGATCACTTGCTGTACCTGCATACTATTCTTTTGTGTTTCATGCACAAGTACCCCCAGGTCCCACTGTACTGCGGCACTTTGCAATCTTTCTCCATTTAAATAATAACTCGTCTTTGATTTTTTCTGGCAAAGTGCATGACCTCACACGTCCAACATTATACTCCATCTGCCAAATTTTTGCCCACTCATTTAGCCTATCTATGTCCTTTTGCAGATTTTTTGTGTCCTTCTCACACATTGCTTTTCCTCCCATCTTTGTATCGTCAGCAAACTTGGCTACGTTACACTCAGTCCCTTCTTCCAAGTCTTTAATATAGGTTGAGCAGGTTGGACCTATACTCATTGGAGTTTAGAAGAATGAGAGGTGATCTTATTTATACATATAAGATTCTGAGGGGGCTTGATAGTGTAGATGCAAAGAGGATATTTCCCCTCATGGGGGAATCTAGAACAGAGGGCATAGTTTCAGAATAAGGGGTCGTCCATTGAAAACATAAATGAGAAGTAATTTCTTCTCTCAGAGGGTCGTGAATCTTTGGAATTCTCTAACCCAGAGAGCTGTGGAGGCTGGGTCTTTGAATATATTTAAGGTGGAGCTAGACAGATTTTTGAATGATAAGGGAGTCAAGGATTATGGAGAAGAGGCAGGGACATGGAACTGAGGCCAGGATCAGATCAGCCACAATCTTATTGAATGGCGGAGCAGACACGAGGGGCAAATGGCCTGCTCCTGCTCCCATTTCTTATGTACTTATGTTCTTATCATGTGACTTTGTTCCCTGATCCTTTTATTATTTACATCAGTAGGTGCAGTACATCAGTAGTTGAGGTACATCAGTAGTCCACTAGGTGGAGCAGTAGTCCACTCTATTACACTTCTCCCTTCAATCATAACAATCATAACAAAATAATCATTTTACATACATTGCATGATACACACAAAAGATATGGGCTTATTTTTCCATATTTACAAATCAAACTGGCTTTCTGTTTCAAAGAGGATACCTTCACTCTTGAACAGAACGTTCCAAACATGGTGTCAAACTTAAGACTCATTCTAGACTGAGCCTGAGGAGAGTTTTTCTCCAACAGTAACCCTTGATCTACATTTGGACTCTACAACTTCAGACTGTTTGTCTGCCTTACTCGGACTTGGACTTAAATTCTGACTTTCTCGTGGACTTGTTTCTAGTATATCTGCTGTAGGATTTGCTGCTAGCACTCTAATTATAACAAGACTATCTGACTCATCAGAAATAATCGAATCATTCCAACTTTCAACTCGTTTCATATCTGTAGGTAAAATATGATCAATGTGAACAAACCAAACCTTTCCATGATCAAATATCTTGACCAAATATGTGCGAGGACCACATATCTTCATTATTCTTCCTGGTAACCACTTTAACCATTTATGGTTATGGTTGCTCACTCTCACCTTCTGATTCAATTTCACACTTTTGTCTCTTACTCTACCTCTATCATGACTCTCTTTCTGTCTTGATTGCTTCTCTTCCACTGACTGTGCCAAGTCGGCTTTAACAATGAGAACCTGGTTCATGGCTGGCGTTTGAGAAACAACTCTGCTGGTGTTCTACCAGTAGTTATATGAGGAATATTATGATAAGTAATCAGAAAATGTGCTAGTTTATGATCCAACAACAACTGGCATTTCTTTGGATTTGGATCCAACATAGAAACATAGAAACATAGAAAATACGTGCAGGAGTAGGCCATTCAGCCCTTTGAGCCTGCACCACCATTCAATAAGATCATGGACTGATCATTCCCTCCGTACCACTTTCCTGTTTTCTCTCCATGCCCCTTGATCCCCTTAGCCGTAAGGGCCATATCTAACTCCCTCTTGAATATATCCAATGAACTGGCATCAACGACTCTCTGCGGCAGGGAATTCCCCAGGTTAATAACTCTCTGAGTGAAGAAGTTTCTCCTCATCTCAGTCCTAAATGGCCTACCTCTTATCCTAAGACTGTGTCCCCTGGTTCTGGACTTCCCCAACATCAGGAACATTCTACCCGCATCTAACCTGTCCCGTCCTGTCAGAATCTTATATATTTCGATTAGATCCCTTCCCATCCTTCTAAACTCCAATGTATAAAGGCCCAGTTGATCCAGTCGCTCCTCATATGTCAGTCCAGCCATCCTGGGAATCAGTCAGGTGAACCTTCGCTGCACTCCCTCAATAGCAAGAATGTCCTTCCTCAGATTAGGAGACCAAAACTGAACACAATATTCCAGGTGAGGCCTCACTAAGGTCCTGTACAACTGCAGTAAGACCTCCCTGCTCCTACACTCAAATCCCCTAGCTATGAAGGCCAACATACCATTTGCCTTCTTCACCGCCTGCTGTACCTGTATGCCAACTTTCAATGACTGATGAACCATGACACCCAGGTTTCGTTGCACCTCCCCTTTTCCTAATCTGCCGCCATTCAGATAATATTCTGTCTGCACGTTTTTGCCCCCAAAGTGGATAACCTCACATTTATCGACATTATACTGCATCTGCCATGCATTTGCCCATTCACCTAACCTGTCCAAATCACCCTGCAGCCTCTTCGCGTCCCCCTCACAGCTCACACCGCCACCCAGTTTAGTGTAATTTGCAAACTTGGAGATATTACACTCAATTCCTTCATCTAAATCATTGATGTATATTGTAAAGAGCTGGGATCCCAGCACTGAGCCCTGCGGCACTCCACTAGTCACTGCCTGCCATTCTGAAAAGGACCCGTTTATCCCGACTCTCTATTTCCTGTCTGCCAACCAGTTCTCTATCCACGTCAATATATTACCCCCATGTGTTTTGATTTTGTACACCAATCTCTTGTGTAGGATCTTGTCAAAAGCCTTTTGAAAGTCCAAATACACCACATCCACTGATTCTCTCTTGTCCACTCTACTAGTTACATCCTCAAACAATTCCAGAAGATTTGTCAAGCATGATTCCCCTTCATAAATCCATGCTGACTTGGACCGATCCTGTCACTGCTTTCCAAATGCGCTGCTATTTCATCCTTAATAATTGATTCCAACATTTTCCCTACTACTGATGTCAGGCTAACCGGTCTATAATTACCCGCTTTCTCTCTCCCTCCCTTTTTAAAAAGTGGTGTTACATTAGCTACCCTCCAGTTCATAGGAACTGTTCCAGAGTTGATAGACTGTTGGAAAATGATCACCAATGCATCTACTACTTCTAGGGCCACTTCCTTAAGTACTCTGGGATGCAGACTATCAGGCCCTGGGGATTTATCGGCCTTCAATCCCATCAATTTCCCCAACACAATTTCCCGCCTAATAAGGATATCCTTCAGTCCCTCCTTCTCACTAGACCCTCGGTCCCCTAGTACTTCCGGAAGGTTATTTGTGTCTTCCTTCGTGAATACAGAACCAAAGTATTTGTTCAATTGGTCAGCCATTTCTTTGTTCCCCATTATAAATTCACCTGAATCTGACTGAAAGGGACCTATGTTTATCTTCACTAATCTTTTTCTCTTCACATATCTATAGAAGCTTTTGCAGTCATTTTTTATTTTCCCGGCAAGCTTGCTCTCGTACTCTATTTTCCCCCTCTTATATAAACCCTTTGTCCTCCTCTGCTGAATTCTAAATTTCTCCCAGTCCTCAGGTTTGCTGCTTTTTCTGGCCAATTTATATGCCTCTTCCTTGGATTTAACACAATCCTTAATTTCCCTTGTTCGCCATGGTTGAGCCACCTTCCCCGTTTTATTTTTACTCCAGACAGGGATGTACAATTGCTGAAGTTCATCCATGTGATCTTTAAATGTTTGCCATTGCTTATCCACCGTCAACCCTTTAAGTATCATTTGCCAGTCTATTCGAGCCAATTCACGCCTCAAACCATCGAAGTTACCTTTCCTTAAGTTCAGGACCTTAGTTTCTGAATTAACTGTGTCACTCTCCATCTTAATAAAGAATTCTACCATGTTATGGTCACTCTTCCCCAAGAGGCCTCGCACAAGATTGCTAATTAGTCCTTTACCATTACGCATCACCCAATCTAGGATGGCCAGCTCCCTAGTTGGTTCTGCGACATATTGGTCTAGAAAACCATCCCTAATACACTCCAGGAAATCCTCCTCCACCGCATTGCTACCAGTTTGGTTAGCCCAATCAATGTGTAAATTAAAGTCACCCATGATAACTGCTGTACCTTTATTGCATACATCCCTAATTTCTTGTTTGATGCTGTCCCCAACCTCACTACTACTGTTTGGTGATTTGTACACAACTTCCACTAGTGTTTTCTGCCCTTTGGTATTCCGTATCTCCACTCATACCGATTCCACATCATCCAAGCTAATGTCCTTTCTTACTATTGCTTTAATTTCCTCTTTAACCAACAATGCCACCCGCCTCCTTTTCCTTTCTGTCCATCCTTCCGAAATGTTGAATACCCTTCGATGTTGAGTTCCCAGCCTTGGTCACCCTGGAGCATTTGCTTGATGAGGGTATGTTTTACAATTTATACTGTGCGCTCTGCTGCATTATTTGAAACAGGGTAGTACGGTGGAACATTGCTATGTTTCACACCATTTCTGCTCATGAACTGTGCAAATTCTTCTGAACAAAATTGTGGCCCATTATCAGGCACAATCTCTTCTGGGAAGCCATATGAAGAAAACAATCTTCGCAAATTGTCTTGTGTTTTTCTTGTTATTTTATGCATTGGAAACACCTCTACCCATTTCGAATGACTATCAATCACAATGAACAATTGTTGCCCTTCTAGCTCAGCAAAATCTATATGTAACCTGTGCCACACCCTGGGAGGCCATTTACATGGCTGTGATGGTACAGATGGTGCTTTTTTACTAACCGATTGACATGTTGTACACTGATGAATGATGTAGTCTATGGCTTTATCTAAACCTGGCCACCATAAGTAACTATGTGCAAGACCCTTTGTCAAGCACATTCCCAGGTGCTGGTTATGAAGATCTCCTAACAATTTGGACCTGAACTTCTTTGGCATAACTACTCTTGCATCCCACATGATACAATCTTTATTCACTGATATGGATGAATATCTTTCTCTTATACCTGGTTTGGCCAGCCATTTGCTATGTAATCATACACCTTTGATATAACTGGGTCACGTTTGGTTGCTCTATCAGTCTCTTCAGCTGTGACTGGCAGCTCATCAATGTATGAAAAATAGAACACTTCTTCCGATTGGGTGTAACTTGTGATGGGGTTTGCAACCTGGATATATCATCAGCATTACTATGATCAACATTACTTAGATCTACCTTAGAGATAATGTTCTCAGTTTCTAGTCTTTTGATTTCTTGCTCAACTTTCTCCTTGAGTGCGTATGGTGCGGGACGTGGCTTGCAGTAAATTGGTCTAGCGTCCTTCTACATGCTGCACTCACCTTGAAGTTTTGAATTGGACTGCCTGTTTCATGGAACACCTTCGGATAGTGCTTGATGATGTCAGCTTTTGATGCAAATTTTGTTTCCACACAAAAAATCTCATTCCATAGAAACATAGAAAATAGGTGCAGGAGCAGGCCATTCGGCCCTTCGAGCCTGCACTGCCATTCAATGAGTTCATGGCTGAACATGCAACTTCAGTACCCCATTCCTGCTTTTTCACCATACCCCTTGATCCCCCCTAGTAATAAGGACTACATTTAACTCCTTTTTGAATATATTTAGTGAATTGGCCTCAACAACTTTCTGTGGTAGAGAATTCCATAGGTTCACCACTCTCTGGTTGAAGAAGTTTCTCCTCATCTCGGTCCTAAATGGCTTACCCCTTATCCTTAGACTGTGACCCCTGGTTCTGGACTTCCCCAACATTGGGAACATTCTTCCTGCATCTAACCTGTCTAACCCCGTCAGAATTTTAAACATTTCTATGAGATCCCCTCTCATTCTTCTGAACTCTAGTGATTACAAGCCCAGTTGATCCAAGCTTTCTTGATATGTCAGTCCCACCATCCCGGGAATCAGTCTGGTGAACATTCGCTGCACTCCCTCAATAGCAAGAATGTCCTTCCTCAAGTTCGGAGACCAAAACTGTACACAATACTCCAAGTGTGGCCTCACCAAGGCCCTGTACAACTGTAGTAACACCTCCCTGCCCCTGCACTCAAATCCCCTCGCTATGAAAGCCAACATGCCATTTGCTTTCTTAACCGCCTGCTGTACCTGCATGCCAACCTTCAATGACTGATGTACCATGATACCCAGGTCTCGTTGCACCTCCCCTTTTCCTAATCTGTCACCATTCAGATAATAGTCTGTCTCTCTGTTTTTACCACCAAAGTGGATAACCTCACATTTATCCACATTATACTTCATCTGCCATGCATTTGCCCACTCACCTAACCTATCCAAGTCGCTCTGCAGCCTCATAGCATCCTCCTCACAGCTCACACTGCCACCCAACTTAGTGTCATCCGCAAATTTGGAGATACTACATTTAATCCCCTCGTCTAAATCATTAATGTACAATGTAAACAGCTGGGGCCCCAGCACAGAACCTTGCGCTAACCCACTAGTCACTGTCTGCCATTCTGAAAAGTACCCATTTACTCCTACTCTTTGCTTCCTGTCTGACAACCAGTTCTCAATCCACGTCAGCACACTACCCCCAATCCCATGTGCTTTAACTTTGCACATTAATCTCTTGTGTTTGACCTTGTCGAAAGCCTTCTGAAAGTCCAAATATACCACATCAACTGGTTCTCCCTTGTCCACTCTACTGGAAACATCCTCAAAAAATTCCTGAAGATTTGTCAAGCATGATTTCCCTTTCACAAATCCATGCTGACTTGGACCTATCATGTCACCTCTTTCCAAATGCGCTGCGATGACATCCTTAATAATTGATTCCATCATTTTACCCACTACTGAGGTCAGGCTGACCGGTCTATAATTCCGTTTTTTTTCTCCCTCCTTTTTTAAAAAGTGGGGTTACATTGGCTACCCTCCACTCAATAGGAACTGATCCAGAGTCAATAGAATGTTGGAAAATGACTGTCAATGCATCCGCTATTTCCAAGGCCACCTCCTTAAGTACTCTGGGATGCAGTCCATCAGACCCTGGGGATTTATCGGCCTTTAATCCCATCAATTTTCCCAACACAATTTCCCGACTAATAAAGATTTCCCTCAGTTCCTCCTCCTTACTAGACCCTCTGACCCCTTTTATATCCGGAAGGTAGTTTGTGTCCTCCTTAGTGAATACCGAACCAAAGTACTTGTTCAATTGGTCTGCCATTTCTTTGTTCCCCATTATGACTTCCCCTGATTCTGACTGCAGGGGACCTACGTTTGTCTTTACTAACCTTTTTCTCTTTACATATCTATAGAAACTTTTGCTTAATCGGTCTTAATGTTCGTTGCAAGCTTCTTCTCGTACTCCATTTTCCCTGCCCTAATCAAACCCTTTGTCCTCCTCTGCTGAGTTCTAAATTTCTCCCAGTCCCCGGGTTCGCTGCTATTTCTGGCCAATTTGTATGCCACTTCCTTGGCTTTAATACTATCCCTGATTTCCCTTGATAGCCACAGTTGAGCCACTTTCTCATTTTTATTTTTACGCCAGACAGGAATGTACAATTGTTGTAGTTCATCCATGTGGTCTCTAAATGTCTGCCATTGCCCATCCACAGTCAACCCCTTAAGTATCATTCGCCAATCTATCCTAGCCAATTCACACCTCATACCGTCAAAGTTACCCTTCTTTAAGTTCTGGACCATGGTCTCTGAATTAACTGTTTCATTCTCCATCCTAATGCAGAATTCCACCATATTATGGTCACTCTTCCCCAAGGGGCCTCGCACAACGAGATTGCAAATGAATCCTCTCTCAATACACAACACCCAGTCTAAGATGGCCTCCCCCCTAGTAGGTTCCTCGACATATTGGTCTAGAAAACCATCCCTTATGCACTCTAGGAAATCCTCCTCCACCATATTGCTTCCAGTTTGGTTAGTCCAATCTATGTGCATATTAAAGTCACCCATTATAACTGCTGCACCTTTATTGCATGCACCCCTAATTTCCTGTTTGATGCCCTCCCCAACATCACTATTACTGTTTGGAGGTCTGTACACAACTCCCACTAACGTTTTTTGCCCTTTGGTGTTCTGCAGCTCTACCCATATTGATTCCACATCATCCAAGCTAATGTATTTCCTAACTATTGCATTAATCTCCTCTTTAACCAGCAATGCTACCCCACCTCATTTTCCTTTTATTCTATCCTTCCTGAATGTTGAATATCCCTGGATGTTGAGTTCCCAGCCCTGATCATCCTGGAGCCACGTCTCCGTAATCCCAATCACTCATATTTGTTAACATCTATTTCTACAGTTAATTCATCCACCTCATTACGGATACTCCTTGCATTAAGACACAAAGCATTCAGGCTTGTTTTTTTAACACCCTTTGTCCTTTTAGAATTTTGCTGTACAGTGGCCCTTTTTGTTCTTTTTCTTGGGTTTCTCTGCCCTCCACTTTTCCTCATCTTCTTTCTGTCTTTTGCTTTTGTCTCCTTTTTGTTTCCCTCTGTCTCCCTGCATTGGTTCCCATTCCCCTGCCATATTAGTTTAACTCCTCCCCAACAGCACTAGCTATCACTCCCCCTTGGACATTGGTTCCAGTCCTGCCCAGGTGCAGACCGTCCGGTTTGTACTGGTCCCACCTTCCCCAGAACCGGTTGCAATGCCCCAGGAATTTGAATCCCTCCCTGCTGCACCACTGCTCAAGCCACATATTCATCTGAGTTATCCTGCGATTCCTACTCTGACTAGCACGTGGCACTGGTAGCAATCCCGAGATTACTACTTTTGAGGTCCTACTTTTTAATTTAGCTCCTCGTTGCTTAAATTCGTTTCGTAGGACCTCATCCCTTTTTTTACCGATATCGTTGGTACCAATGTGCACCACGACAACTGGCTGTTCTCCCTCCCGTTTTAGAATGTCCTGCACCCGCTCCGAGACATCCTTGACCCTTGCACCAGGGAGGCAACATACCATCCTGGAGTCTCGGTTGCGGTCGCAGAAACGCCTATCTATTCCCCTCACAATTGAATCCCCTATCACTATTGCTCTCCCACTCTTTTTTTTCCTGCCCTCCTGTGCAACAGAGCCAGCCACGGTGCCATGAACTTGGCTGCTGCTACCCTCCCCCGATGAGTCATCCCCTCAACAGCACTCAAAGCAGTGTATCTGTTTTGCAGGGGGATGACCACAGGGGACCCCTGCACTACCTTCCTTGCACTACTCTTCCTGCTGGTCTTCCATTCCCTAGCTGGCTGTGGATACTTCTCCTGCGGTAAGACCAACTCGCTACACGTGCTACTCATGTCGTTCTCAGCATCGTGGATGCTCCAGAGTGAATCCACCCTCAGCTCCAATTCCGCAACGCGGTCAGTCAGGAGCTGGAGGCGGATACACTTCCCGCACACGTAGTCGTCAGGGACACCGGAAGTGTCCCTGAGTTCCCACATGGTACAGGAGGAGCATATCACGTGATCGAGCTCTCCTGCCATGACTTAACCCTTAGATACCCTTAAATTGGCAACAACAATGTTAAAAGTTACTGACTGATATAAAAAAGAAAAAGAAAAGCTACTCACCAATCACCAGCCAATCACTTACCCCCTTGGCTGTGACGTCACCTTTCTGTTTCTTTCTACTTCTTTTTTGCCCTCTCCCTGTAGCTGCACAAGTATGCCTTTTGTAGGCCTCTCGCTGACCCCGGACTCACGTCTCTCCACGCACCTTCCGACGCCTCTCGCGGCCTTTTGTAGGCCTCTCGCTGACCCCGGACTCACGTCTCTCCACACACCTCCCGACGCCTCTCGCAGCCTTTTGCAGGCCTCTCCCTGACCCCGGACTCACGTCTCTCCACGCACCTCCCGACGCCTCTCGCGGCCTTTTGCAGGTTTCTCGCTGACCCCGGACTCACGTCTCTCCACGCACCGCCCGATGCCTCTCGCGGCCTTTTGTAGGCCTCTCACTGACCCCGGACTCACGTCTCTCCACGGTGACCAGGTCTTGATAAAGATACAGAATACATCGTGAGTCAGTGTACGACGTGTCAATCGGTAAGCAAGCAACCACCACCAGTACCATTACAGCCATGGAAGTGGCCTCCCAGGGTGTGGCAAAGGCTACATAATTGATTTTGTTGAGTTAGAAGGACAACAATTGTTCATTGTGATTGATAGCCATTCAAAGTGGGCTGAGGTGTTTCCAATGTGGAAAATAACAACAATTAAAACATTGGACATTTTGCGAAAATTATTTTCTTCATTTGGCCTCCCTGAAGAAATTGTTTTGGATAATAGATCACAATTTCATTCAGAATAATTTGCACAATTCACGAGCAAAAATGGTGTGAAACATACCAAGGTTCCACCATACCATCTTGCTTCGAATGGTGCAGCAGAGCGCACTGTACAAATTGTAAAACGCGCCCTCATAAAAAAAATGTTAGATCCAAATCCAAGGAAACGACAGTTGTCATTGGATCACAAATCGGCTAATTTTTTGATTACATATCGAAATACTCCTCATACAACTACTGGTAGAACACCAGCAGAGTTGTTTCTCAAATGACAGCCACGAACCAGATTCTCATTGTTAAAACCAAATTTGGCACAGTCCGTAGAAGAGACACAATTAAGACAGAAAGAGAATCATGATAAGGTAGAGTAAAAGAGAGAAGTGTGAAATTAAACCAGAAGGTGAGAGTGAAGAACCATCACCATAAATGGTTAAAGTGGTTATCAGGAAGAGTGGTGAAGATATGTGGTCCTCGCACATATTTGGTAAAGATGTTTGATAACGGACAGGTTAGGTTTGTTCATATTGATCATATTTTATCTACAGACATGGAAGGAGTTGAAGGTGGGAATGATTCAATTATTTCTGACTCATCAGATAGTTTTGATACACCAGCAGCAAATCCTAAATCCAATGTACTGGAAACAAATTCAGGAGAGAATCAGAATGAAAGTCTGAGTCCGAGTCAGGAATACAAAGAGCCTGAAGTTAGAGTGAGTTCAAATGAAAATCAAGGAAATTCCGTGGAGGAAAACGTTCCTCAGGATGAGCCCCGAATGAGTTTAGATTCGACACCAGGTTTGGAAGGTTCTGTTTGAGAGTGAAGGTATCCTCTTCGAAACAGAAAACAAGTGGTAAAGTTAAATTTGTAAATATGAAAAAAAAAAGTTTATATCCTGTGTTATAGATAAACATGAAAGTTATGTATGATGTTTGTTATAATAACTTCTTCATTAAGGAGGGAGAAGTGTAATGTCTGTAAGCTTGTAATGTTTGTAGCGCCACACTGTGGATGTGGACGTACTGTGTACTGCAAGTGCAGAGTTAATAATTAAACAGAACCAGACAGATTCCAGAGGCTTCCGAGAAAGCTGTCTGCCATGTTGGAAGCTGTGTGTGCTGTGCTCTGTGAAGATATCACATCTGGCATCGAAGTTGAGCACAATGGTGACCTTGACTGCCACTGAGAGAGCCGTCCTCACCCTAGTCTGAGGCTCGAGGTCTGGTTGCAGAAGATGGCAGAGCTCTGTGACCATATCCTTGCTGAAGTGCAGCCTTCGAAAACACTGTTCCTCAGTGAAACTGAAGTAGGAGAACTGCTGCCGGAATAACTTGGGAGACAAGGTATCCTGTTCACAGCCCAGTTGGGCCTGCTCATTCTGGCCACATTTTGCTGTCTTTCTCTCTGCTTAAGTTGCGATTAATGGTGACGTCGGAACAGGAGGTCGAGTACCAACACAGCCCCCATGAAACAATATAAATGTTGGACTTTCAAATCTGCCCTCAATGAAAGTTCCACTGCTCCCCATAACCCTTGACTCCCTTATCATTCAAAAATCTGTCCATCTCCACCTTAAATATATTCAATGAACCAGTCTCCACTGCTCCCAGCGGCAGAGAATTCAAAGATTCACGACCCTCTGATAGAAGAAATTCCTCCTCATATCCATTTTAAATGGGCGACCCCTTATTCTGAAACTATTGTGTTCCTAACACAGATGAGAATGCACACAGGGAGGTTAAAGTAACAGTGACCTCAGTCGTTATTAAGACACACCAGAGTGTGGAACAGGGCTTAGGGGCCGGCTTATATACAGTGCTCCCAAGGGATGCTGGGATCCCTTGGGACTTCAGGGGATGCGCTCCCTGGTGATGGAACATGGGAGTGCATGCTTTACAGATACACAACATCACTCCCCCGCCCCCAAAGTCAAAGTGAAAACTATTTACAAGGTGAGATGGTCGGGAGCCTTTCTTTCCCTGTTGGACCACTTCGGTACAAATGTCTGTTCTGGTGTGTTGGCTGTGCCCTCGCTGGGCTGGCGTGTTGTTGGTTCTGCAGGGCTGCTGGGTGAGCCTGGCCTTGCTGGGCTGTTGGACGTGATGGGTTCAATTTCCTGGTCCGGTCTGGTGTCGTTGATCCTTTCGGTGTGTGTTGTGGGCTCAAAAAACTTGGTGATGCTGTGGGTTGTTCAGGGCAGTCTGTGAACTGCAGCCTCGTTTGGTCCAGGTGCTTTCTGCAAATTTGCCCATTGTCTAGTTTGACTACAAACACCCTACTCCCTTCTTTAGCTATCACCGTGCCTGCGATCCTCTTGAGACCATGTCCATAGTTTAGCACATACACAGGATCATTCAGATCAATTTCCCGTGACACAGTGGCGCGACCATCGTTTACATTTCGTTGCTGCCGCCTGCTCTCTACCTGATCATGCAGGTTGAGGTGAACCAGCGATAGTCTGGTTTTAAGTGTCCTTTTCATGAGTAGCTCAGCCAGGGACACCCCTGTGAGCGAGTGGGGTCTCGAGCGGTAGCTGAGCAGTACTCAGGACAGGCGGGTTTGGAGTGAGCCTTTGTGACTCATTTGAGGTTCTGTTTGATTTTTTGTACTGCCCGCTCTGCCTGCCCATTAGAGGCTGGTTTAAACGGGGCCGAGGTGACATGTTTGATCCCATTGCGAGTCATGAATTCTTTAAATTCAGCACTGGTGAAACATGGCTCGTTGTCACTGACCAGTATGTCAGGCAGGCCGTGGGTGGCAAACATGGCCCTCAGGCTTTCAATGGCAGCGGTGGCGGTGATTCCCGACATTATTTCACATTCAGTCCATTTTGAAAAGCATCCACCACCACCAGGAACATTTTACCGTTCCAGCCGCAAAAAGACGAACTGTCCATTCAGGCAGACTGCCTGTTGTGGGGTAACCACGTAGTGCTACCCAAAAAGGGCAGGGAGACGTTCATCTCGGATCTCCACAGCACACACCCGGGTATAGTAATGATGAAAGCGATAGCCAGATCCCACGTGTGGTGGCCAGGTATCGACTCTGACTTAGAGTCCTGTGTACGGCAATGCAGCGTGTGTGCTCAGTTGAGAAACGCGCCCAGAGAGACAGCATAGTCCCGTGAATCCTCGACCATGGTCTGGAAGGCCAAGACCACAAACTTAGTGCTATCGCTTTCATCATTACTATACCCGGGTGTGTGCTGTGGCGATCCGAGATGAACGTCTCCCTGCCCTTTTTGGGTAGCACTACGCGGTTAACCCACAACAGGCAGTCTGCCTGAATGGACAGCTCGTCCTTTTGCCGCTAGAATGGCTTGATTAGCTCTTGCATTTCAACGGGGATGCTGGCACAGCTCCCATGCAGTACACAGTTTTTTACTAGGGACAGCAGAGGATCTTGGCTGGTCCAAGTCCTAATCTGGCGGACCATGACAGGTGATTTATCATTTTCAAACGCATCCATGACCATCAACAAGTCTGCGGGCTGCGCCACCATCAACAAGTTTGCAGACTGCGCCATTTCCACCCCCATGGTGGGCAGTGGTAGCTGACTGAGAGCATCCGCACAGTTCTCCGTGCCTGGCCTGTGGCGGATGGTACGCTGATAGCGCGAGTGCCCACCTTTGTATGCGGACTGAGGCATTCGTATTTATCCCCTTGTTTTCAGCAAACAGGGATATGAGGGGCTTGTGATCGGTTTCCATCTCAAACTTGAGGCCAAACAGATACTGATGCATTTTCTTTACCCGGAACACACACGCTAATGCCTCTTTCTCAATCATGCTGTAGGCCCTCTCGGCCTTAGACAAGCTCCTGGAGGCATAGGCAACAGGTTACAACTTCCCCGCAACGTTAGCTTGTTATAATACACACCCGGCTCCGTACGACAATGCATCACATGCTAGCACAAGTCTTTTACACAGGTTATAGAATACAAGCAGCTTGTTGGAGCATAAAATGTTTCTGGCTTTCTCAAAAGCAATTACTTGTTTTTTTCCTCATACCCAGTTCTCACCTTTGTGCAATAACACATGTAGGGGCTCTAAAAGGGTGATTAACCCCGGTAGGAAGTTACCAAAATAGTTGAGGAGTCCAAGGAACGACCGCAGCTCCGTGACATTCTTTGGCCTGGGCGCGTTCCTGATAGCCTCTGTCTTGGCGTCTGTGGGCCAAATGCCATCCGCCACGATCTTTCTCCCCAAAAACTCCACTTCTGTTGCCATGAAGACGCATTTCGACCTCTTCAGCTGCAGCCCTACGTGATCCAGTCGCTGGAGGACCTCCTCCAGGTTTTGTAGGTGCTCGACGGTGTCCCGACCCATGACCAATATGTCATCCTGAAAAACCACCGTGCGTGGTATCGACTTGAGTAGGTTCTCCATGTTTCTCTGGAAGATCGCTGCAGCCGACCAAATTCCAAACGGGCATCTGTTGTAGATGAGCAGTCCTTTGTGCGTGTTGATGCAGGTGAGGCCCTTCGAAGACTGCTCCAGCTCCTGCGTCATGTAGGCCGAAGTCAGGTCGAGCTCGGTGAACGTCTTGCCTTCTGCCAGCGTTACAACTAAGTCGCCTGCCTTAGGTAGCGGGTATTGGTCCTGTAGCGAGAAACGATTAATAGTTACTTTACAATCGTCGCAAATCCTGACCGTGCCATCACTTTTGAGTACTGGAACAATCAGGCTGGCCCATTCGCTGAATTCCACTGGGGAGATGATGCCCTCGCGTTGCAGCCTGTCCAGCTCGATTTCCACTCTTTCCCTCATCATGTGAGGTCCCGCTTGCGCCTTGTGGTGAATGGGTCGTGTCTCTGGGACCAAGTGGATCCGCACCTTCACCCCGGAAAAGTTTCCAATGCCTAGCTCAAAAAGGGAAGGAAATTTGTTAAGAACCTGGGTACATGAGGCCTCATCGACATGTGATAGCGCTCGGATGTCATCCCAGTTCCAGCGGATTTTGCCCAGCCAGCTCCTTCTAAGCAGTGTGAGGCCATTGTCCGGGACAATCCAGAGTGGCAGTTCATGCACCGTGCCCTCGTAGGTGACCTTAGCCATGGGGCTGCCCACGACAGTGATGAGCTCTTTGGTGTACGTTCTCAGTGTCGTGTGGATGGGGCTCAGGGCTGGTCTGAGTGTCTTGTTGCACCACAGTCTCTCAAACATCTTTTTACTCATGATGGATCAGCTAGCGCCAGTGTCCAGTTCCATGGCTATGGGTAAGCCATTCAATTTTACATTTAGCATTATAGATGGACATTTCGTCAAAAATGTGTGCACCCCATGTACTTCAGCATCTGCCTCCTCTCTCTGAGGCTCAAAATTGCTTTCATCCACCATGGACTGATTTTCCTCTGCCACGTGGCGGTTAGCAGGTTTTGCAGAACTTGCAGCTCGTCTGCAAGCTCGTTGGAAGTGCCTCATTGTTCCACAGCTCTTGCAAACATACCCTTTGAAGCGGCATGAATAGGCTGAATGGAAGCCACCACAATGCCAACAAGGTGTGAATTGCCTTGCATTCATCCTTTGTTGCGGACTCTGAGTCATCTGGGTCACCTGAGGCCTGCTGGCAGTTTCAGACTCGTGGTTTCTGCCCTGTACATTTCTGCTCGCAAACACAGTTCCAGTTAATTTATAAATATTGCTCGCACTTGTGTGCTGAGAGGTTTGTTTGGTGTTATCACTGGTGGACATAAACGCCTGTGCTATCGCAATGGCCTTACTGAGGGTCGGTGTCTCTACAGTCAAAAGTTTTCGTAGGATGGTTTTGTGGCCAATGCCAGTACAAAAAAGTCTCTGAGCATCTGCTCCAGGTAGTCATCAAACTCACATTGCGCTGCAAATCGCCTTAGCTCGGCGACATAGCTTGCCACTTCCTGACTTTCAGATCGCTGGCACGTATAGAACCGATACCTCGCCATCAGCACACTCTCCCTCAGGTTAAAATGCTCCCGGACCAGTGTACACAGCTCCTCATATGGCTTATCTGTGGGTTTCACCGAAGCCAGAAGATTCTTCATGAGGCTGTAGGTCGGTGCCCCGCAGGCCGTGAAGAGGACCGCTCTCCTTTTTGCAGCGCTTCCTTCTCCGTCCAGCTCGTTGGCTACAAAGTACTGGTCTAGCCGTTCGACATAGGCTTCCGAGTCCTCACCCTCCGATAACTTCTCCAGGATGCCCGCAGTTTGCTGCATCTTAGCGTTGGATTCGTATTCTCGTCGCCAGTTATTGTGTTCCTAACACAGATGAGACTGCACACAGGGAAGTTAAAGTAACAGTGACCTCAGTCTTTATTAAGACACTCCAGAGTGACGAACAGGCCTTAGGGACCGGCTTATGTACAGTACTCCCAAGGGATGCTGGGATCCCTTGGGACTTCAGGGGATGCGCTCCCTGGTGGCAGAACTTGGGAGTGCTTGCTTTACAGATACGCAACAGAAACTATGCCCCCTAGTTCTCGATTCCCCCACAAGATGAAACAGCCTCTCTGCATCTACCCTGTCAAGACCCCTCAGAATCTTATACATTTCAATAAGATCACCTCTCATTCTTCTAAACTCCAATGATTATAGGCCCAACCTGCTGAACCTTTCTTCATAAGACCACCCCTTCATCTCAGGAATCAACCGAGTGTACCTTCTCTGAACTGCCTCCAATGCAAGTATATCCCTCCTGAAATAAGGAGACCTAGGACTCAATTTTCCCAATGCGGTTTATTGGCGTATTGCAAGAGTTACACCCATTTTTCTTTAGCCCCGACGGTACCAAAAAAATAACTAGCAAGTTTCCCCTTCTAATTTTTGAAATTGGCTCTGCGCAACCTGTTCTTTGGCTTCGGGACGTGGAGCCTAATGTCTGCGCCGAAAAAACGAAGCCCCATCTTCTGCGCATGCGCGGGGAACAAATGCCATTTTTTCGTGACTGCTATGGGCACAGATGCCCAGTGCAGCTCCCGGTCTTCATTCGGCCATTTTTGAAAAGCCAGTTGTATGTGAGAACTTTAATTCACAATGGAAAACTCAGAGCTGCAATATAATATGTAACGCGGCTCAAGGACCAAGAATTTCTTACAGGATGAAGTGGAGACACTAGTTACTGTAATTAAGGCCAGATGGCATGAGCTGGATACCAGCAGAGGTCACATAAAGGTTTCATGGAAAGAAATGAAGAAACGCTGGAACCAACTTGTAGAAGATTACTGTGCAATGGTGACCACCCCGCGGTCTGGAGGCCAGTGCAAAAAGTGGCAGGACCTTAGTCAGGTCGTTAGTGTAAATAATATTTTGATTTATTCACTAGATTTGCAATTGTAAATGTGACCAGCTGTATGTGTCCCACCCAGCAGAAAGACACCCTCTCTAAAAAGTGATATTTTCATCTTTGCAGAGGAAGGTGGCACACAACAAAAAAGAAAGAACTCAAACAGGAGGAGGCCCGGCAAATCTGCGCCCACTGACACACTTGGAAAACACGGTTGCTGCTTTGATGGGTCCTGCCTGGAGAAAAGCAACCACCACTGCACAAGCTGGGCCCACACTTGAGGGAGAGGGCAAGTCCTGCAAATTCCACAGTCTGGCTTTGCTAAATGTTAAGTACTGCGCGGGTTAGCCACGCTTCGGTTCATGGGGATGTCTCCATCAGCTACGCTTCGGTTGATGCAATCTGTTATCATTCATCATGGCTCTTCAAATCAGCCTGCTACCTATGCTGTGTGAGCCTACTCATGCCACCCACCCTGCCCCCTCCTCTGCTGCTAACCATTTGTCTGTTCTGTTATATTTTGCAGAACTCGAGGCCAATCCTGACGAGGCTGAAGCCGATGCAGAAGATTATTCAGACGCGAACGAGCCTGAAGAGGAAACATCTTCCAATCCAATCTTTCAGATCAAGAGCATGGGGGTGAGGGGGACGGGGGAGAGGGAGGTGATGGATGAAGTCCACATTCTTATACTCACTCTGGAGGAGTTGCAGGTGCCGCCCATTGAGGTGCCAGGCCCTTTCCTGAGTGGTGCGAGTGTTCGGACATTCCATGATTTCTCACAGTCCGGGGCTGGGGATTCCAGTGGGGTGCAGCGAGGATTGCAAGTAGCCTCCAGAATGATCCAGGCATCGGAAATGCTGTTTCAAGATGCCAATGGTCCTCTCTATTATGCTGCGCATCATAATGTGCGACATGTTGTATTCCGGGTCAGCTTCCGTCTAGGGGCGTCATGAGCCAGGTGGTGAGGCCGTACCCTTTATCTCTCAATAGCCAGCTCTACCCTTCTGGCTGCTACTGAAATATGGCAGATATAACACTCTCGCATAGGATGAACGCATCATGGGTTTTCCCAGGGTATCTCACATCAACTGACATGATCTCGCATCACACACGGGCTGCACATTCACTGAGTGGAAGCCTTTTCTATTCCTGTACATCTCAGAATCCTCCAAAGGTGCTTGCAAGGTGATGTGGCTACAATCAATGCAGCCCTGTACCTTTGGGAAGCCAGCAATACTGGAGAAGCCCACAGCCATGTCACGCATTGCCTAGGCGGTCATGGAGAACTTTATGTAGTTATTCCTCTGGGCATATAGTGAGTGCAGCAGTCACCTGCCGAATGCAGAAGTGTGTTGCATGTTAAGAAATGGCGCACACATCCCCAGTTGTAGTCTGGAATGCATTAAATGAAAGTACAGCTGTAACCTTTACTTCAACTGAAAAAGCAGTCTTATCTGATGCTTCTAGGTTGCAGGTCTGCTTTCACCAACTCACAGATCTCGGTTCCAACTTCTTTGTGAAAACACAGCCTTCTGACACAGTTTTCATCACTCAGGTGCAGGTATGAACACCTGTCTTGATTTACCCAACGTGGGTAAGGCCTCCTGCCCATCATCCTGTGTGCTCTGAGGTTCCTCATGCGATGACGTTGAATCAGTCGTCTCCTCCGCAGCACCATCATGCAGAAGGCGTGCACAAGGTATGGCATTTTCAATATTGCACCCATAATTAAATTGTACCTTTGCAAAAAGCTCAAAACAGCAGGACAAAGTTAAAGCTTCTCTCCTCTCTCTCTCTCTCTCTCTCCAAGGTCGAAGCCCTAGTATGGACCAGACCCTGGTCTGCACATACGCAATAGGCTTGCTTAGAACGGGAAGCTTAGGCATTCAATAAAGACATTTGTGGCAACGAAGTCTAATGCAATTCTTTAATTTTAGATTTTTGTTCAAAGTACCACCCCATCACCGACCGAACGGCTTCTCACCGGGCTCGAGGGTCTGCCGGCAGAGTCGTTCCCTCGCCCGGACACAGGTGCTTGGCAAACAGCCCCCCCTCACCTCCGCCCCAGGCTTCTTTTGAAGCTGCTGTATAGTGTAAGGCTTCTCATCCCTTCAGTTCGGCGTCCACCCCAACCCACCTCCCCCGCTCCCCAGACTCCTTTTGAAGCTGAGCTCTGAGCCACTGTATCCGGGCGAGGGAGCAATACTGCCAGTCGACGCTCCAACCCTCGAGCCTCGTGACAAGACGTTCGGTGGTGGCGAGGCACTTTGAAATAAATAAAAATTAAAGAATTGCATTAAACTTCCATTTTCTCTGTTTTGAGTTTGAAAACATTAAGCTCCATGATGCATATTCTTTGTCTTCTTGACTCCCTCCAAAATTTTACGTAAAAACAATGGCGTCTTTCTGCGCCGATTTTTTAATGTGCACTGGGTTTTTTTTTTAAGTGCCCAGAAGGTTTTTCGGGAGTGGTCACATACGCCGTCCTAGGAAAAACGTAAGTTGGCCAAACTTGCTTAAATCTGAAAAACTGGCACAGACATCAGGTTACGCCCCATGACGCAAAAAAATCCTAACCTAAAAATATCGTAACTGACTGAGTTATGCTGGCACAGAAACTCTGGGGAAACTTGGATATTTTAACTTATGCCAAAAAAAGCGGCGTGCGCCAAAGAAACGCGCAGATAACTGGGGAAAATTGAGCCCCAAAACTGAACGCAGTACTCTGGGTGTGGTCTCACCAATACCCCGTACAGTTGTAGCAGGACTTCCCTACTTTTATACTCCAACCTACATGCAATAAAGACCAACATTCCATTTGCCTTCCTAATCACTTGCTGTATCTGCATGCTAACATTTTGTGTTCATGCATAAGGACCCCCAGATCCCTCTGTACTGCAACATTTTGTAATCTCTCTATTTAAATAACAATTTGCTTTTTTAATTTTCCTACCAAAAAAAAACCTCACATTTTCCCAGATTATTCTCCATCTGCCAAATGTTTGCTCACTTCCTTAGCCTATCTATATCCCTTTGCAGATTCTTTGTATCCTCCTCACAACTTGCTTTCCCACCTATCTTTGTATCATCAGCAAATTTGGTTACATTACACTCGGTCCCTTCATCCAAGTCATTAATATAGATTGTAAATAGTTGAGGCCCCAGCACTAATCCCTGTGGCACCCCACTAGTTACAGTTTGCCAACCTGAAAATGACCCATTTATACCGACTTTGTTTTCTATTAGTTAGCCAATCCTCTAAGCATGCTAATATATTACTCCCAACCCCGTAAGCTCTTAGCTTGTGCATTAACCTTTCAAGTGGCATATATATTGAATGCCTTCTGGAAATCCAAATACACGACATCTACTGGTTTCCCTTTATCCACCCTACTCATTACATCCTCAAAGAACGCCAGCAAATTTGTCAAACATGATTTCATAAAACCATGCTGACTCTGCTTGACTGCATTATGATTTTCTTGATGTCTTGCTACTACTTCCTTAATAATGGACTCCAGCATTTTCCCAATGACAGATGTCAGGCTAACTGGTCTATAGTTTCCTGCTTTCTGTCTCCCTCCTATCTTAAATAGAGGCATTGCATTTGTAGTTTTCCAATCCACTGGGACCTCTCCAGAATTCAGGGAATTTTGGTAGATTACAACCAATGCATCCACTATCTCTGCAGCCACTTCTGTTAAGATCCTAGGATGCAGACCATCAGGTCCAGGGGACTTGTCCATCTTTAGTCCATTAGTTTGCCTAGTACTTGTTCTCTAGTGATAGTGATTGTTTTAAGTTCCCCCCTCCCAATAGCCCCTTGATTATCAATTATTGGGATGCTTTTAGTGTCTTCTACTGTGAAGACTGATACAAAATATTTGTTCAAAGTCTCTGCCATGTCCTTGTTTCCCATTGTTAATTCCCCAGTCTCATCCTCTAAGGGACCAAAGTTTACTTTAGCTACTCTCTTCCTTTTTATACACCTGTGGAAGCTCTTACTGTCTGTTTTTATATTTCTTGCTAG
>NC_091985.1:124563659-124628602 GCF_044704955.1 Pristiophorus japonicus | reverse complement strand
CTCCCCTCCCTTCTCTCACCATCCCCTCTCCTCCCTCCCTTCTCTCATCCCCGCCCTCCCCTCCCTTCTCTCATTCCCCCCTCCCTTCTCTCATTCCCCCCTCTTCCCTCACCCCCCCTCCCTTCTCTCACCACCCCCCCTCCCCTCCCTCCCTTCTCTCACCCCGCCCTCCCTCCCTTCTCTCACCCCTCCCTCCCTTCTCTCCCCCCCTCCCCTCCCACCCCTCCTCCTCTCCTCTCCCCTTCCTCACCCCCCCTCCCCTCCCTCCCCTCCTCTCCCCTTCCTCACCCCCCCTCCCCTCCCTCCCTTCTCACCCCCCTCCCCTCCACCCTCTCTCCCCCACTACACCCCCTCCCCCAACACAGACACTGACAGACAGAGAGTGAGAGAGACACACACAGACAGACAGAGAGATAGAGACACTAACAGAGACACACGGTGGGTGGAGGTGGAGGTGGGGGGGCCATCCCAGCACGCTGCTGGAGGACTCCCGGTGCTGCAGTCAGTAGAAAATGTTTTATTTATTGATTTTTTTAAATTTATTTTTTATTAATATTTTTTGATTGATTTATTGGTTGATTTATTGATGTATTTATCATTTATTATTGATGATGACTCTTTTTGCAATATTGAAGTGTTTAATGTTTGTAAACTTCCCTTTAAATCCCACCCCCCCATTCCCTATGCCTGATTTGTAACCTACGCCTGATTTTCTAAAGTGTAGACAAGGTTTTTTCGAGCGTACAAAAATCTTCACTTACTCCATTTTAAGTTAGTTTGGAGTAAGTTTTCACTGCCGAAACTTTGAAAACACGCCCCTTTTGAAAAAAAAAATTCTGTTCCAAAGTGAAACTGTTCTGACTGACTAGAACTGGAGCAAACTAAATGCCGAGAATTTGAATTTCTAAGATATTCCGTTCTACACCAGTTGCTCCAAAAAATCAGGAGCAACTGAGGCCGAAACTTGGTCCCAGTGAGTTAGAATAGTTTCATTTTAGTACAGATTTTTTTTCAAAAGGGGGCGTTACCAGCCACTTACGCCTGTTTTGCAAGTTTAGGCAGCGACAACTTACTCCAAACTAACTAACTTAGAAAAGTTAGACTACGCTCAGAAAAACCTTGTCTACACTTATAAATCAGGCGCAAGGAACGAGAGATGGGGGGGTGGGGGGGGCAGGGAAGTTTACAAACTTCACTTTTACAAATAAAGAGTCATCATCAATAATAAATAATAAATCAATCAATAAATCAATCAAAAAATTAAAAAATAATTTTAAAAAAATCAATAAATAAAAAATTAAGTTTCTACTCACCTACTGCAGCACTGGGAGCCCTCCGCCGGCATGCTGGGACGGACCCCCCCTCAGTGTCTCTCTCTCTCTGTCTCTGTCAGTGTCACTGTGTTTCTGACAGCGAGGGGTGGAGGGGGAAGGGGTGGGGGAAAGGGTGAAGGAGGGGGGTAGGGGGGAGGGAGAGGAGGAGGGGGAAGAGGAGGGGGAGGAGGGGGAAGAGGAGGGTGGCGAGGAGGGGGAGCAGGGCCCGCCCCCAGCGAGATGCCGGGCGGGCAGGCCCTGCCGCCGCCGACGGAGGGGGGGGGGGGGGGGAAGAAGGGGTGTGGGGGGGTCGGGGGGGGGAAGGCTGAACGGGAGGGAGGCCCGAGTCCCGATCTTCGCCCGGGGAGCCCATTCGACCAGGGCTAGGGCCGGCGTGCTTCGGGTCCCTCCCACACAGTCTCGAGGGCGAGGAGCTACTGCACATGCGCACACACTCTAGTGTGCATGTGCAGAGGTCCCGGCACTGTTTTCAGCGCCGGGACCTGGCTCCGCCCCCGACCCCTTGTGCTGCGCCACGCCGAGCACGAAGACATCCTGAGGAGCTCGCAGAATCACAAGCTAAGTTTTCGGCGCCCTTTTTATTCCAGAAAGTCGGCGCACCTTATGGAGGTGCGCTGTTTTTATAGAGGGCGGAAACTTGGGCCCTAAGTCTCCCTTCAGTCTCCTCTGTTCCAAGGAAACCAACCCCAGCCTATCCAATATTTCCTCATAACTGAAATTCGCCAGTCCTGGTAACCTCCTTATAAATCTCCTTGTACCCTCTCGAGTGCAATCACATTTTTCATATTGAACAAAAGTCCCAAAAATGGACTTGAAATCAGTACAAGCTTGATGAGATAGAGGTGCTGCTCATTCATAGTCTTAATATTGAAGTAAAAAATAATGTAAACATTCCACACAGGAATTCTAGTAGCCTTACCTTGCTTTGTGTTTCACCTTCAATTAGTTTCATTTTCTTACTTCTACCTTTTTTCTCCTGTGGCTGATCTGTTGTTTCATTATCTTCCAAATTCTCAAAGGACTCGTGTCTCTTTCTTCCTGGCTGAGTTACCGGAGTTTTGGTATGCTCTGCATCACTTCTTCCTCTTCCCTGTCCCCTCACATTACCTAACCAAAATAAAGATTTTCAAATTATGAACTGCAATCTTGATAAATCAACCAAAAATAAATTGGATATGCAGTAAAGCAAACCAGGCAAGTTATTTATTAATAGGCAATGGTTCTCTACAAATTCTGCCTCTATTTAAACAATAGATGGGCAAGTGGATTCTACACAGTTAAATATAACGGATACCGTTACAGCAATATTGGAAGGAATTAGCTTGTTAAGAAGACATCATGGTCATCATACAGTTTCCATAATGTTGACAGAGTTGTATTGTCATCTGATAAAAAGTTTTTAAAAATCATGACAATGTTATATGATTGCATAACAATAAATTTAACAATGAAACTGTTTAAAAGCTGCTAATCTTGCTGATTATAGACATATTATGTACACAAGCAACTAGTAACATCTTGGTATGTCATTATGCCACCAGAACATCTGCTAACAGAAACTTTGATTGCCTACAACTTGCATTTCAGTACTTTTCACATCTTAGAATACATCTTAGGGAGCGAGAAAAGAATAAAGGAGTGTGTGGGGGTGTTGATGATTCTCCACATTGCATACAGAGATTTACTTTTAGTAACTGTGATATTTACTTATTTACCTGCAGAAAATAAAGATTTCTTTCTCCCAGGAACCAAAAATACTTCACTGTCACTTAGAACTTGGAAATAAGTTTAAATCACTGGTGATATGCACCTCTCTCCACTTCAATAGTAACTGGACAAACCATGAACAGCGCCAAAGAACATCTACTAGTTTAAAAATACATTTTCTCCTTGCTTCTATATTCCACCCATTTGCATGAAGTAGATTATTCAGAGGTTCTCTCGCCAGAGTCTAAACTAGTTCAGGAGTCTGGAAAACCAAAACCTACAAGCACCTATTTATAATGATGTTTGGCATACATGACAGAATGCTAGAAATTCATCTGCTTAGGATTGTCTGTTTATGCTATGGTTGTGAGTAATATCTGGATTCTCAGCGTAATGTAAAAATATTAGTTCTTATTTTCAGATTGGAGCTGATAACGAACTACCATGTAATAATTTATTAATGAGGTTTGTAAGGTTTTTTTAAAATTTGCATGTGAATTATCAGCTTATTTTGACAAGTAAAAATTTAACTCACTCTAATGGAATAATAGACGTTCTTTTGTTTTGTTTTTTAATAAAAGCATAAAGACAAATAGTTTGAGGATAGGTATCAATAAAATCTTTCTGGCTGCTATATTTAGTTAGCAAAAAACAGTGCACCAATCACAGATCAGCTCAAATTCGTTTATTCACAAAGTGCCTATATTTAAAAGGCAAAAGCTGCTCATGGTACACATAACTTGTGACAAAAATAATTGTAAAACTAACATTGATGGTTCATGGAAACTAAGAAAACAGATGAACCAAAAAAATAAGTACAGACAGTGCAATAACAAGTTTTCTCATTTGACTACGCCATGGATTAAACAATGCAAGAACACTTAGTAATGGAAAATCCATAAAAGAAGTTTTGATGAATATAAAGTCTGTTGCGAAATACAATATTTAGTTCACATGGAACAGTTTTACAGAATCATTTTTAATTAAAATTCGGTAAAAAGGTAGCTCTATATTTGGTTTGACAGATGAAAAGGAAAACCTGTCAATGAATATAGTATTGGTTATAAATAGTTGGGCCCACTGATTCTAATTAGCACAATTGGTTAACTTTTCTAGGGAGAAAGAACTCTTATTCAGCAAAACCCTTTGCTCTTTAGGGAAGGGGTAGGGGGAGGGGGGAGGGACTCTCGAGCAATGTTCCCACTTTTTTTTGGGTGCGCGGTTCATTCAAAATACAACACATGCACAGTTTTTCCCATTTAAAAGCTGGTGAGTTGGCTGTGCGGGAGCTCCAGAGCGCTCCTTAAATAAATATGTTGGTGTTTAAAGTATAATGTAAGCACCATGATTTTATTTAATAAATTGAATGATATATAATCCTTTTCTCAACATTTAGTCCATCAGCATAAAACAAGAGTGCAACCTTTGCATGAATGGATCACTTAGCTCAAAACTAATTACCTGCTTATAATGTGTCCATTTACACACAAACTCATCTAGAAATCGTACATGTTCTCATACTTTCCAACGTACCCATTGACACTAATCCAAATAGAGCTACAATCTGAGCTATCGCTCATCTCGAAGAATATTCTGCTGAGAAATTCTGCACAAATACATAACCCACTAATTAGCCTGCATTGCATTTTTCTTGATATACACAAGTTATGAAGACAAGTTCACCAGAACTAAATGTATTTTCACTGGGGAAAAATGGAGAAAGAACAAGAGCCAGTTTTTTTTTTAATGCTGAAAAATAAATAAAATGTAGACATACCCAGGTTATTAGTCTTAAACTGTAATTGCAAAACTGGAAAACACAAATACAAAAGTGGCAACCCTTCAGAAAGACTAAAGGTTAATCAACATTCTCTCCTCTGGCCACATTCGGTTGGAATGGCATATAGCTTTAACTGTCTTTGCTAGAAATCTTAATTAATTGACTCCTTTCACAAAGAGTTGAATGAATATTTTATTACTAAAGGGTTGAAGATTAAAAAGGTTAGACCTACATATAATTCTTTCATAAAGAGCTTGATGAATATCTCATTTAGTAGTAGCCTATAGATAATAAGTATCAAATAGACATAGGCAAATACTCTCAGGTACACCATAGTTGCTGTCATGTTGGATTCGTGGTGTGACTGGTCTGGGTAAATAATGTAAGCTCTAATGTTAGCCTGATACCCTGGAGTTAGGGAGACATTTGTCACAACTTCATTCTCTTGGAAGTTTTACCTGTGGTATTCACCTTCACCAGAAAATTAATTGAATTGGGCAAAATATGTAAAAGGATAAATAGCTTACATGGTCTGCTGAAAGCAAGAGGCTCAATGGGCCATGCTCGTTTGTCATTTGCTGAGGGTTGATTTAGTGAATTGAAGTGGACTACTTTGAACGATAATCAGAATTCACGGAGAATTGCTAATTCAATTATTAAAAGAAAAATTAATTTTATCTACTGGACAACTTTCTATAAAAAGAATTGTAAATCAGTTCAATTCGATTTGAGATCCATATGATTACGTAAATGTGCACAAGTGTTAAACAATGGCAATATGGTTGGTAATTATAATGTCGATAGCATATGAAATAATGCATAAAAGCCCATTGGTAAAGACTGTAGACATAAGTACATAAGGACATTCTTGCTATTGAGGGAGTGCAGCGAAGGTTCACCAGACTGATTCCCGGGATGGCGGGACTGACCTATCAAGAAAGACTGGATCAACTGGGCTTGTATTCACTGGAGTTCAGAAGAATGAGAGGGGACCTCATAGAAACATTTAAAATTCTGACGGGGTTAGACAGGTTAGATGCAGGAAGAATGTTCCCAATGTTGGGGAAGTCCAGAACCAGAGGTCACAGTCTAAGGATAAGGGGTAAGCCATTTAGGACCGAGATGCGGAGGAACTTCTTCACCCAGAGAGTGGTGAACCTGTGGAATTCTCTACCACAGAAAGTTGTTGAGGCCAATTCACTAAATATATTCAAAAAGGAGTTAGATGAGGTCCTTACTACTAGGGGGATCAAGGGGTATGGCGAGAAAGCAGGAATGGGGTACTGAAGTTGAATGTTCAGCCATGAACTCATTGAATGGCGGTGCAGGCTAGAAGGGCCGAATGGCCTACTCCTGCACCTATTTTCTATGTTTCTATGTCTATGTTAGAACATAACATAAGAAATAGGAGAAGGAATAGGCTATTCGGCCCCTTGAGCTAGCTCTGCCATTCAATAAAATCATGGCAGATCTTCTACCTCAACTTCACTCTGCCTGCACTATCTCCATATCCCTTGATTCCCTTAATATCCAAAAATCTATCTATCTCAGCCTTGAATATATTTAGAGGCTAGCATCCACAACCCTCTGGGGCAGAGAATTCCAAAGATTCACAATTCATCTCAGTCCTAAATGGTCGGGCCCCTTATTCTTAGTCTGTGACCCCTGGTTCTAGACTCCCCAACCAGGGTAAACACCCTCCCTGCATCTACCCTGTCAAGTCCTGCAAGAAATTTGGATGTTTCAATGAAATCACCTCTCATTCTCCTGAACTCTAGAGAATAGCCTACTCAATCTATCCTCATAGAACAATCCCCCCATCCCAGGAATCAGTCTGGTGAACCTTTGTTGCACTCCCTCCACGGCAAGTATATCCACGGTAAGGAGACCAAAACTGGACACAATACTTCAGGTGCAGTCTCATCAGGGCCCTATATAATTGTTATAAGATGTCTTTACTCGTTTACTCAAAACCTCTTGTAATAAAGGCCAACATACCATTTGCTTTCTTAACATAGAAAATAAGTGCAGGAGTAGGCCATTCGGCCCTTCGAGCCTGCACCGCCATTCAATGAGTTCATGGCTGAACATGCAACTTCAGTACCCCATTCCTGCTTTCTTGCCATACCCCTTGATCCCCCTAGTAGTAAGGACTACATCTTGCTTAATTGCTTGATGTACCTGCATGTTAACTTTCAGTGATTCGTGTACAAGGACATCCAGGTCCCTCTGAACACCAACATTTCCCAATCTCTCACCATTTAAAAAATACTCTGCTTGTCTATTTTTCCTACTAAAGTGGATAACTTCACATTTTTCCAACATTATATTCCATTTGCCATGTTATTGCCCATTCACTTAGCCTGTCTATATCTCCTTGAAGCCTCTTTGCATCTTCCTCACAACTTACATTCCCACCTAGCTTTGTATCATCAGCAAAATTCGATGTGTTACATCTGGCCCCTCATCCAAATCATTGCTATAGATTGTGAATAGCTGGGGCCCAAGCACTGATCCTTGTTGCACCTTACTAGTTACCAATGTAACTATTTGTACTGCACTTTCTTTGACAGACAGGCATCTGTCAAGCCCCCCTCGCACCCCCCATGCCCGTACCGTACTTTTTTTGACAGACATGGGACATGCCCCGCCCCCCTCTCGATCCGACTCATCCCCTCCACATGGTACCGAGAAACAGGACCTGGGGCTCCCCCGCCACCCTCCCCCCACGCCGTGATTCTCTCCATCACCCCACTGGCCGATGTGGGGCCGAGAGCAACGGGCCTGGGGGGGGGGAGCGCGAGAGCGAGGGGCTGGGGGGGGTAGCATGAGAGCAAGGGGTTGGGGGGGGGGGGGGAAGAGCGAGAGCGAGGGGCTGGGGGGGGGGAGCGGGGGAAGAGCGAGAGTGAGGGGTTGGCGGGGGGGGAGAAGAGCGAGGGGCTGGGGGGGGGGGGGGAAGAGCGAGAGCGAGGGGTTGGCGGGGGGAAGGGGAGAGTGAGAGCGAGGGGTTGGCAGGGGGGGGGTGGGGGAAGAGAGAGCGAGAGGCTGGGGGAAGAGAGCGAGAGGCTGGGGGAAGAGAGCGAGAGGCTGGGGGAAGAGAGCGAGAGGCTGGGGGAAGAGAGCGAGAGGCTGGGGGAAGAGAGCGAGAGGCTGGGGGAAGAGAGCGAGAGGCTGGGGGAAGAGAGCGAGAGGCTGGGGGAAGAGAGCGAGAGGCTGGGGGAAGAGAGCGAGAGGCTGGGGGAAGAGAGCGAGAGGCTGGGGGAAGAGAGCGAGAGGCTGGGGGAAGAGAGCGAGAGGCTGGGGGAAGAGAGCGAGAGGCTGGGGGAAGAGAGCGAGAGGCTGGGGGAAGAGAGCGAGAGGCTGGGGGAAGAGAGCGAGAGGCTGGGGGAAGAGAGCGAGAGGCTGGGGGAAGAGAGCGAGAGGCTGGGGGAAGAGAGCGAGAGGCTGGGGGAAGAGAGCGAGAGGCTGGGGGAAGAGAGCGAGAGGCTGGGGGAAGAGAGCGAGAGACTGGGGGAAGAGAGCGAGAGACTGGGGGAAGAGAGCGAGAGACTGGGGGAAGAGAGCGAGAGGCTGGGGGAAGAGAGTGAGAGGCTGGGGGAGAGAGCGAGAGGCTGGGGGAGAGAGACGGGTTGGTGGGGGGGGGGGGTGGAGGGGGGAGGTGAAGGTACACGGGTGGGCTGGGATTGGAGGAGAGAGAGGGAACACAGGGAAGACTGATTACGCTCTTCCAACCCCCTATAAGGGACATCGTTAGAGTGGATGATATCAAGAAGTCACGACACTGTCACTATTCACTTTATACCCAATAAACCTGTTAACAGTCTGTACATAATGTCTGCCCCATCTATGGTGGACCAGGTGGGGGCTGGGGGGAAGGAATGCACTTGCGTTGGGGTAAGGCATTTTAGTTGGAGGGATGTCCTTGGACTGGGTGAGGCATGCACTTGGACTGGGGTCAGGTATTGGCTGGGGGAGGCATGCACTTAATAAGAACATAAGAAATAGGAACAGGAGTAGGCCATACGGCCCCTTGAGCCTGCTACGTTATTGGTTGATCAGATCATGGTCTCAGGTCCACTTCACTGCCTGCTCCCCATAACCCCTTATTCCCTGATCGGTTAAGAAACTGTCTATCTCTGTCTTAAATTTATTCAATGATCCAGCTTCCACAGCTCTCTGAGGCAGCAAATTTCACAGATTTACAACCCTCAGAGAAGAAATTTCTCCTCATTTGAGTTTTAAATGGGCGGCCCCTTATTCTAAGATTATGCCCTCTAGTTCTAGTCTCCCCCATCAGTGGAAACATCCTCTCTGCATCCACCTTGTCAAGCCCCCTCATAATCTTATACGTTTCGATAAGATCACTTCTCATTCTTCTGAATTCAATGAGTAGCAGCCCAACCTACTCAACCTTTCCTCATAAGTCAACTCCCTCATCTCCGGAATCAACCTGGTGAACCTTCTCTGAACTGCCTCCAAAGCAAGTCTATCCTTTCTTAAATATGGAAATCAAAACTGGACGCAGTATTCTAGATGTGCCCTCACCAATACCCTATACAACTGCAGCAAGACTTCTCTGCTTTTATACTCCATCCCCTTGGACTAGGGTAAGGCACTTTGGCTGGCCCTTGCTGTCTTCTGGGGAGCTCTGTTCTCTGTTGCTTCAGGAAGTCAAGGTGGATTGAATTACAATTTGCAAAGTCAGTAAGACCTTGGGATGGGCGGTTCCAGTTACACATTCCAGTTAAACTTCAGGGTGTGGCTTATCCTCCAAGGGGACCAATCATGGACAAAGGGTGGAGCATGGTGGCCATTTTGGCAGTACAAATAAGTATGTCCACTAGTTACGCCTGTCAACCCAAAAATGACCCATTTATTCCTACTCTCGGTTATCTGTCCATTAACAAATCCTCAATCCATGCTCATATATTACCCCCAATCTCATGAGTTCTAATTTTGTTTAATAATCTCATGTGTGGCACCTTATCGAATGCCTTCTGAAAATTCAAATACACCACATTCACTGGTTCCCCCTGATCTATTCTGCTCATTATAATCTCAAAAAACTGTAACAGATTTGTCAAATATGATTTCCCTTTCATAAATCCTTGTTGACACTGCCCTGTTACTACGTCCTTAATAATAGATTCTCGCATTTTCCTTACTACTGATGTCAGGCTAACTGGTCTTTGTTCCCAGTTTTCTCTCTCCCTCCTTTCTTAAATAACCGGGTTACATTTTCTACTTTCCAACAGCGGAGCACGCAGATTAATTTCGCGAATGAAGTGGGGAGGCGGATAATGTGGGGTTATGCATTTTTGCTGTTACGTATTTACCCTTTCAGGATCAAGAAGTATGATATGGAGTGTGAATTGGTGGTTAGGACTGTCGGCGATGTCAGGACTTTTGAGCTACCAGTGCACTACTCCTCCAGACGGATGCAATATTTCAACGAGCAACCTGACGCTTAGTGTCTTCCTGGGACGTTCCATTGTGACATGGAGCTGGTCCAAGAGTGTCAACTTGGTCCAGCTGGAACGCAAATATGACAGATCTGACAATGCAGCATGGTAAATTGTATTGTATATAATCCGATTCTCGGCTTAATGTGGCACGGGGCCTTTGGGGAAAGGGGACAGGTATATGTAAACTTGACTTCCAACTCCATCACGGTGTCAATTGCAAACATTACACGATCCTGGTTGGGCATCGGTTAATTGACAATGAACACATTCCCACAATGTGTTGGATGGATTGGGCGAATAATAATCTTCGGGGTGAGTGATCAGGTTGTGTGGCAGCCAGTTGCAGGTACAGCTTAATCACCCAATCCGTGTTATTCTAGATGCTCAGTTAAGAATGACCACTTTTAAATTTTTACCCAATTCTACCACGGTTGCTCAGTTGTACTCAGAGTGCTCTGATTATATTAAAAATGAGGTGCCTTTTCAGAAGACGTGGTTCACCTCTTGACACTGACAAAAAAGGGAATTGTTTGATACTATCTTGGGATCCATAGGGGTTGGGACGGGGTTAATAAATTCAATGGATGTTGAGATTCTTAGGAATAATGTGCTGGCGATGACCCAGGCTGAAACAAGGGGATAGGCACATGAGATTCTGATAAGAGGACTGGAAGGTCCTAACGAAAGCCTCAATTAATTTTAACCGGAATACCCACTTAGTCCTGATGGCATATGGGAATTTAACACTGCAGGGATTAAATGAGTCAGCGAGGGCTAACCTTTGCCTAAATGTGCAATTGAGTCTGAATGAATTAGTAAGAAATATCGTGTGAGCTTTATTCCATCAGAATTGGCCACTATATCTGTCAGTTTGATCGTTGTTAATTTGTGGCCCTGTATCCACGTAATGGCATCCAGCGAGTTGCATTTCCAATTGTAAATTTTGGTTATCTGAGTGACAATGTCACAATGAGAGTTACCGAGAGCCTGATGTACGCTCTATATAACGAAGCTAGTCAGACCTACTCTGAAATTGATCTGAGATTTTGTCGAAGGTTTGACGACAAGAATGTGTGCGATAATACCCATCAGGGCAATGGTAATTTAACATCTTGAATGGAACGATCGCGCTCATGCAATGTTGACGTTCGGTGGTTAAATAAATTTATAATTGTGGATATGGGGTTGGGTGATTATGTGTACATAATGCATGTCGTCGTAACTGTTTTGTTGTTACAGGTGCAGCGTTGAGAATCCGGAATCATCGGGACCGAGGCCGTTCCGGATTTCAGGCTTTTCCGAACTTTCGATCATTTTTCTGATGTCACGAATCTGGAAACACCCGAGCCCAGGTTCGGGTATTTCCAGAGTTCAGAACGTCAGAAGGGGGAAGGGGTCCTGCTCAGGAGCTGTTCAGGCCAGCCGGCCCCGTCGATGAGGTCATTGGGCAGTGCCCCACTGAGGAGCTGTTCGCGCTGGATCCCGACCTAGAGGAGCTCTTCGCGTCGGGCCCTGCTGTGCAGGAGTTGTTCGGGCGGGCCCCACCGAAGAGGAGGTGCTGCTGCCAGCGGGCTCTGCCGTAGAGACGCTGTTTGGGCGAGCCCCGCCGTGTAGGAGGCGTTCAGATGGGGCCACGCCGAAGAGGTGGTTTTCGGACAGGGCCCCGCCAAGGAGCTGTTCGGGCCGGCCGGCCCTGTCATGGAGGTGGTGTTCGGGCGGGCTGGCGAGGAGGGCCCGAGGTACGGGCAGCGGCGGCGAGCGGCAGCAAGCTAAGGGCAGCGGAGACGAGGCGAGCGGCGGCGGCGAGGCGAGGCCCAAGGTGTTTGCTCTTTTACCTGAACTGATACCAATTGGCTCACGACGGATACTGATTCAAGCTCTGCAGCATTTGTATTCGAGTGTATCTCAGACCTTTCAAATCCAGCCATGCAAGCACTGACATCAAGTCAAACTGCAGACATATTTTTATGGCGGGGCCCCGAGGTCAGTAGGGTCAGCGGGTCCGGATTCTGTAAAATTTTACGGATTCCGACGACCCTGCCACCGATCGGTCCGGAGTCAAGATTCCGGAACGTTCCAGATTTTTAACACTGCACCTGTATTAATGACAAGCTACATATATATATGCGTCTGGAGGTTGGATCTTGTTGTTCTAATCGATCTGTGCTAATTGTGGAGTGTGGTAATTTACAATTCTATTGACACATGGTGATCACAGACCAACGGACTTTAAAATGGCATCCTGAGAATCTGAGTCTGCAGCAACCCTAATCGTGCTGCTATTTGGAAGAAGGAGATGCGGAAGTGGAGAACATGATTTCAACAGCTACAGAGTTTGAATCAAGGAATTGTTGTGGATATTAACCATCACATTACGGAAATTGAGAATGTTCGCACAATTTTGGATCAAATTGGATATGTAAGCTGGTGGGAGTCGTTCAGATGGAACCCGACAGCAACTGGTGTGATGAACACAATGATACACCCAGTTCTTATACTGGTGCTGATTCAGTTAATTGTGCTGGTCATTTTGATTTACTACGGCTGCCGTGTTTGAAAACAAGGATTACAATTGGAAAATGCTGTTGAACTAGCTAAAATGACCATATAAATGTTACCCAGATAAGGCCTGGCAGAGAGACAAAGAGAAGAATTAGGGGAATGTGGGAGCGAAAGCCCATATTTCTGAAATACTTCGCTATCGGCGCAGTCTGGAGATAACACAAGATGGGTAAATGTTGAAGCAGCTTTCTGATTAAAGTTTGGATCAAAGCAGGATGTCTCACAAAACAGGATGCTAGACAATATGGAGCTATTTAGCCATTCATATTTGTCAATCTGTGTATTTACTAATTCATAGCAGGGGTCGATTGTGGCAATGAGACCTGATTTCAGGACAATGGGTAGCTGGTCATTTAGTCTATATCATCTGTATGTTAATTATTTATATGTACCATTGATACTATGCATAGAATCGAAGATTTTATATAAACTCCTGCTGATCACCTGGTTTGTGTACAGTAATTCTTGAAGCAGTTAGACATGATTTCAGGACAGTGGTTGTTTAGTTGACCTGCTCAAAATGTGGGAAGGGAGTCACTCATTCATCCAACCTGCTGACACACCACTGAGTTCACACTGGGGAGAGACCGTTTACCTGCTCTGTGTGTGGGAAGCGATTCACTCAGTCACCCAACCTGCTGAAACACCAGCGAGTTCACAAGTGATTGCAGGGTTTGGATTCTGCTGTTATTACTGCTGTTATTCACATCCTTCTGAACTGTTTGTTTCTGCTGATGTAAATAACCCTTCAACTAGGCTGGAGTTTAATATTTTGATATTTCAATTAACAGTGTCGATATTTGATGCCTCCAAGATAAGAGGAGACTAATTGATGTCCTGTTTCTAATTTTTGATCAGGGCGCAGGAGCAGTGACAGATCAGGGCCCAGGAGCATCGTGATTGGGGCCCAGGAGCGAGAGTTCGGGGCCCAGGAGAGGCAAGGTCCCATGAGCAGCACGGGCCAACCCACACTGCGATCTATGGATAGTAGGATCATGCGTGCTTGTTAGGTCTGTGCAGCAGAGCTTGGTCTCCAGTCGTCTTGGTTAACCCTTGCCACTGGATTAAGACCGAGCTCTGTCAAGCCCGTGTGGTGGCTGGTGTGCAACGGCCACCCCACATTAAAAGAATCCATGCATAGGCATCTTCCACCCTTCAGCATGTAGTTCGGGACCTAGAATGTCAAGTCCCTCATTGAAACACCTGTGAACTCATCCCTTTTTGGTGTGGAAGCAGGTTATCCTCAATACGAGGGGCTGCCTAATACTATACAGTTTAGTCCACATCGTCTGTATGTTAATTATTTGTAGGAACCATTGATACTATGCATGGAATCGAAGACTTGATTTTGTATAAATTCCTGTTGATCATTTGGTTTGTGTACCAGCCCTTGTACATGGCCTTCTTCGACCTTACAAAGGCCTTTGACACTGTCAACCGCGAGGGTCTATGGAGCGTCCTCCTCCTTTTCGGATGCCCCCAAAAGTTCGTCACCATCTTCCACATGCTCCACGACAACATGCAGGCCATGATCCTTACCAACCGATCCATTACAGACCCAATCCACATCCGGCCTCTGCAGATGTCTCTGCAAGATCCTGCAAATCCCCTGGGAGGGCAGACGCACCAACGTTAGCATCCTCGAGCAGGCCAACATCCCCAGCATCGAAGCACTGACCACACTCGACCAGCTCCGCTGGGCGGACCACATTGTTCGCATGCCTGACACAAGACTCTCAAAGCAAGTGCTTTACTCGTAACTCCTACACGGCAAGCGAGCCCAAGGTGGGCAAAGGAAACATTTCAAGGACACCCTCAAAGCCTCCTTGATAAAATGCAACATCCCCACCGACACCTGGGAGTCCCTGGCCAAAGACCGCCCTAAGTGGAGGAAGTGCATATAGAAACATAGAAAATAGGTGCAGGAGCAGGCCATTCAGCCCTTCTAGCCTGCACCGCCATTCAATGAGTTCATGGCTGAACATGAAACTTCAGTACCCCCTTCCTGCTTTCTCGCCATAACCCTTGATCCCCCGAGTAGTAAGGACTTCATCTAACTCCCTTTTGAATATATTTAGTGAATTGGCCTCAACTACTTTCTGTGGTAGAGAATTCCACAGGTTCACCACTCTCTGGGTGAAGAAGTTTCTCCTCATCTCGGTCCTAAATGGCTTACCCCTTATCCTCAGACTGTGACCCCTGGTTCTGGACTTCCCCAACATTGGGAACATTCTTTCTGCATCTAACCTGTCTAAACCCGTCAGAATTTTAAACGTTTCTATGAGGTCCCCTCTCATTCTTCTGAACTCCAGTGAATACAAGCCCAATTGATCCAATCTTTCTTGATAGGTCAGTCCCGCCATCCCGGGAATCAGTCTGGTGAACCTTCGCTGCACTCCCTCAATAGCAAGAATGTCCTTCCTCAAGTTAGGAGACCAAAACTGTACACAATACTCCAGGTGTGGCCTCACCAAGGCCCTGTACAACTGTAGCAACACCTCCCTGCCCCTGTATTCAAATCCCCTCGCTATGAAGGCCAACATGCCATTTGCTTTCTTAACCGCCTGCTGTACCTGCATGCCAACCTTCAATGACTGATGTACCATGACACCCAGGTCTCGTTGCACCTTCCCTTTTCCTAATCTGTCACCATTCAGATAATAGTCTGTCTCTCTGTTTTTACCACCAAAGTGGATAACCTCACATTTATCCACATTATACTTCATCTGCCATGCATTTGCCCACTCACCTAACCTATCCAAGTCACTCTGCAGCCTAATAGCATCCTCCTCGCAGCTCACACTGCCACCCAACTTAGTATCATCCGCAAATTTGGAGATACTGCATTTAATCCCCTCGTCTAAATCATTAATGTACAATGTAAACAGCTGGGGCCCCAGCACAGAACCTTGCGGCACTCCACTAGTCACTGCCTGCCATTCTGAAAAGTACCCGTTTACTCCTACTCTTTGCTTCCTGTCTGACAACCAGTTCTCAATCCACGTCAGCACACTACCCCCAATCCCATGTGCTTTAACTTTGCACATTAATCTCATCCGGGAGGGCGCTGAGTATCTCGAGTCTCATCGCCGAGAGCATGCAGAAACCAAGCGCAGGCAGCGGAAGGAGCGTGCGGCAAATCAGACTTCCCACCCGCCCTTTCCTTCAACAGCTGTCTGTTCCACCTGTGACAGAGACTGTAATTCCCGTATTGGACTGTTCAGTCACCTAAGAACTCAATTTTAGAGTGGAAGCAAGTCTTCCTCGATTTTGAGGGACTACCTATGATAATGATTTGTTATAAGAGTGAGGAGAGACATTAGTTTGCAGACACTCGAGATTGGAAGGTGTGTGCCTCACAAGCAGAGAGCGTACGCTGACTTTGTGAGAAGTGTATCTCTCAGTAGCATTCATACTGGGTTTGTATAAGGATGAATGTTTAAATAAAAGACCTGATCCTGCCATTACTACAACTGTGTGTGTGTGTGTGTAATTCCGGCGCTTAAAGCAACAAAGCGAAAAGAGCAAGAAAGCTATCCAACAATACTAATTTCTTTCAGTTCCTCATTCTCGTTAGACCCTTGGTTGTCCATTATTTCCAGGTTTTTTGTGACTTCTTCCGTGAAGACAGTTACAAAGTATTAGTATAATTTCTCTGCAATTTCCTTATTCCCCATTATAATTTCTATCAGCCTCAGCCTGCAAGAGACATGTACTTTCGATAACCTTTCCTTTAATAATTTTTTAGTAATTTAATATGAATGTTGGATCTGACTTTATTTTGAACATGACCAAGACAAGTAGTGTGAAGTAGCACAAAGCTGGACTTTGATTGTAGGTTGGGCTGCTTAAGGCAAATCATTTGTTACCATTCATATCTATTCATAAACCAGCACTTTTACTATCTCTACAACATTTATTCAAAATTGTAACAAATCATAATACTCGCTTGTAAGTGTAAAAATTCACAGGATGTGTCACGGGACAGAGCACAGCACCGAATCTCTTGTCTTAATACCTAGCCTCACTAACTGCTTTGGCTCCCTGCCCCCAACAATGATTTCAAAACTCTCATCCTAGTTTACATATTCTTCCGCAGCCTTACCCCACCCCAATTCTGCAAGCTCCTCCATCCATGAGTCCCAACTCATGCCCTCCAACTCAACACCTGTGGCAGAGCCTTCAGCTCTCACCCCTCATTGCAAACTAGAAACTCTCTCCCTAAACCCGTGTCTTGCGAGTATCCTCCCCACCTTCAAAAGCTTTCTCAAAATGTACCTCTTTGACCATCCCTTCCATCACCTCAACTCTTCCACTACTACTGCTCAGTATCTGTTTCTTATTCCCCCTATCTTCTGTGAAGCATTTTGGGACATTTACTAAGTTAAAGGCACTTTTTAAACACAAGTTTTTGATATTGGTCAGCTACACTGACTGGTGTTATGTCTGGCCAAATAGTAAGCTAGATGCATCATTGGCTTGATTAGGTAGAAGAAGCTAAAAAAACTTTGGGCTCAATTTTGCACGAGCCTGTTTTCTGGCGAATTGCCAGGAGTTACGCCCGTTTTTCCAGAAATGCGCCAGAAATATTTTGCCAAAGTTTCCCTGATGTATAATTCAAATTTGGTGCCGCGCAGCGTGTCCAGTTGTCTCGGGGGTGGGGGTGGGGGGTGGGGGTGGAGCCTGCTGTCTGTGCCGATAAAACAACACCGCACCTTCTGCGCATGCGCGACAAAAAGAGTGACGTTTTTGACGTTATTTCAATGGACGTGCATGCACAGTACAGCTCTGGGTTGGCATTCGGCCGTTTTTAAAGAGCCAGTTGTATGTGTGAGAAGGAGTGCTGTGTGAGAGCATTGGAAAAATCAGATCTGCAGCAATACAAGATGCAACGTGGTGCAAGGACCAAGAAGTTCTTACAGGAAGAAGTGGAGGCACTAGTTACTGTGACTGAGAACAGATGGCAGGAGCTGGACACCAGCAGAGGTCACATAAAAGTTCCACCCAAAGAAATGAAGAAACGCTGGGACCAAGTTGCAGGAGATTACTGTGCAATGGTGACCACCACAAGATCTGGAGACCAGTGTAAAAAGTGGCAGGACCTTGGTCAAATAGTTAGTGTAAGTAATATTTTCATTTATTCAATGAAATTGCAATTGTAAATGTGACCAACTGTGTATGTCCCACCCACAGAAAGACACTCTCGCTAAAAAGTTGCATTTTCATCTTTGCAGAGGAAGGTGGCACATAATAAAAGGGAAAGAACTCGAACAGGAGGAGGCTCGGCAAATCTGCCACTGACACCACTGGAAGAGAGGGTTGCTGCTTTGATGGGTCCTGCCTGGAGAAGAGCAACCACCACTGCACAAGCTGGGCCCATACTCGAGGGAGAGGATATGTCCTGTAAATTTCACAATCTGGCTTTGCTAAATGTTAAGTACTGCGCGGGCTAACCATACTTCGGTTCTTGGGGATGTCTCCGTCAGTTTCCGTTGATGCAATGTGCTATCATTCATCATGGTCCTTCAAATCAGCCTGCCAGCGCTGCGTGAGCCGACTCATGCCACCCACACTGCCCCCTCCTCTGCTGCTAACCATTTGTCTGTGTTCTGTTATATTTTGCAGAACTTGAGGCCAACCCTGAAGATGCAGAATAGGATTCAGATGAGCCTGAAGAGAACATCTTTCAATCCCACCCTCCAGGCCAAGAGCATAGGGGTGAGGGTGAGGGAGAGGGGATGGAGATGGATGAAGCCCCCACTGTTTTACTGACTTTGGTGGAGGTGCAGGTGCTGCCCATTGAGGTGCCAGCCCCTTCCGTGACTAGTAGTTTGAGTGTTGTTGGGACATTCCATGGTTTCCTAACGTCCGAGGCTGTGGGGTCCAGTGGTGGGGTGCGAGCCACACCCGTGGGGAGGAGGGGAAGGCGAGCTCGATCGCGCTCTCCTGAGGTGCAGGATCTAATAGATGTGGTTCAGATGATGGCAATGAGTGCGGAGAGCATTGACCTTATGCGATCACTCCTGGACACCATCAGTGGGGTGGGGGATGAGGTATCGGGACTGTCGGGAGAAGCAACAGCAAACTCACGAGAAATGGGAACGATGTCCAGGACCATGAGTGAGGGAATATCTCAGTCAGCTGAAACCATGTCAGTGACCCATGAGGGAGGAATGTCACAGGTAGCTGATGTGCTGTCAGTAAACATCAGGGAGGGAATGTCAGAGATGGTGCAAACACTATCACTGAACATGAGGGAGGGAACGTCACAGGTTGTTAAGACAGTTCTGCTCAACATGAGGGAGGGAATGATGCAGGTCGTTGAGACACCGTCAGGGTGCATGAGGGACGGTATGTTGGAGTTAGCTGCTGCAATAAGGGAACACGCCCAGAGCCCACGCCCATTGACAGAATCAACTGCTACTCCCACTCCAATTCCCACACCAGCCTTTGAAGAGCCCAAAGCCGGGCCCTCCACATTGCCGCCTGGGCCCTCCACATTGCCGCCTGGCACCCCCCCAACCCCCTCCCCTCCCCTCAACAGGTGCACACTACCTGAGATCTTAGAAAGAATAAGCTTGGTACCAACCCCAGAAACACTGTGCCACATTTTTGGCAAACTGCGAAAAATGCTGAAAACTGGCGCAGACATGAGGGAACCTAGAAAAAGCGTAACTAAAGCAGTTACGCCGGCACAGATTCCAGGAGGAAACTTTGAATTAAATACTTACGCCAGAAAAAATGGCGCACACCAAAAAAAAACAGCGCAAATGACCCGGGAAAATTGAGCCCATGGCTTTGGCAAGTGATGCAGTATGGTGCAACATTCAATTCCAATACTTACCGCATGTAGCATGATTTGATTCCGGAGTAGTGCAACTTGATTTAAAAAGCCCCGGAGCCAGTGAAAATGCCAGAGATGATTACTTACCCTAATGATGGCAGTCACAGCTGGATCCTATGTAGGGTTTTTCATTAATATATTGCTGCTGTACAATTGATTACTTCTTGCCAATTATTTTTTTAAGCAGCTCAGCACTGCAGTACTACTGTCGGTTTGTTATTTCCAGGTAAGTGAGGAAAACTAATATTTAATACAAGTACTTAAATGTCTGAAGACACCAAAAGGACCAGCAAATATTTCAAACATTTGCTGTTTTGGCAACCTTTCTTCATTACATATTTAAAAACCGCAGAAATTCCCTGCAAATGGAAAGCTATACTAAAAGATTTTGATCAAAATATGTGTGTCATGTGTCTCATAATTTAAAAAAAAACTATAACCTATCCAGGAAAATCTTAGAAATCTTAACCAAGCTAGTTTGCACGCGTGCTATGTTCCCTGTACTAAAAAGGGATTCATAAATATTTTTGTCTTCCACTAGGAGGATGTTTTCACTAGAACTCGGCAGAGGCAAACTGCTTCAGTCAATAAACAAATTCAGGTACATTTTCAGATATAGAAGACAGAAATAAACAAGCAATTGGTTGTACTCATTATATAACGACATATTACTGAACTATTTTCCCATTGTCATTTACTTTGCAGATTGGAATTTCTTTTCAAATTGTCTCCCCTCCTGCCCTGCAGATAATTATTGTTGCTGTGATGCTGTCCTACTGATAACAGGAGCCCTCTAGTTGTACCTTGCCATTCTTCAAGAGTGAGCTTCAACAGTTACTCTACTTAGAGATGCTACAACTGAGCTGAATCATGTCCTCATCGACTGTAAGGGAAGCAGAGCTCAGTCATGCCACTAGCAGGAACATTTCAGTACTATACATATTATGGTTTTATATATATATATATGGTACACTAGTCTTTCTCTGCTTCAACCAGAAAAGGAGGGCCAGTGCCAATGTGACATTCAATGGCATTACCATCACCAAATCCCTCACCATCAACATCCTGGGGGTCACCATTGATGTCCAACGTAAGATCAACTAACTCAGCACAGACCAGGTCGCAATATGCAACCCTGTGGTCTGTACAGCTCAGTACTACATCAGAAGGTGCATTTAACTACAAAGCTACTGGTAGCTAATTTAAATATTTGAATATTCTGATGAATTCCAAAACCATAAATCAGCCTAAAAAATTTGTTAATTTGGATTTTGCCCAAGAATCATGCCAAACGCAATAGCAAACGATGTAAAATTTCAAATAGTATATCTTTTAAAACCCAGAGGTACGTAATGAATACCTGGCTGTGAAATCAGACTGGGCAGGCTCAATCTAATTCCAAGTAGGTAAGGACTCACAACATAGATCCTTTAATTTCTTGTAGTGTATTTCTGCATAATTAGACATGTAGAGACCACATGGATGAATTACAACAATTGTACATTCCTGTCTGGCGTAAAAATAAAAAAGGGAAGGTGGCTCAACCGTGGCTATCTAGGGAAATCAGGGATAGTATTAAAGCCAAGGAAGTGGCATACAAATTGGCCAGAAATAGCAGCGAACCTGGGGACTGGGAGAAATTTAGAACTCAGCAGAGGAGGACAAAGGGTTTGATTAGGGCAGGGAAAATGGAGTACGAGAAGAAGCTTGCAGGGAACATTAAGGCGGATTGCAAAAGTTTCTATAGGTATGTAAAGAGAAAAAGGTTAGTAAAGACAAACGTAGGTCCCCTGCAGTCAGAATCAGGGGAAGTCATAACGGGGAACAAAGAAATGGCAGACCAATTGAACAAGTACTTTGGTTCAGTATTCACTAAGGAGGACACAAACAACCTTCCGGATATAAAAGGGGTCAGAGGGTCTCGTAAGGAGGAGGAACTGAGGGAAATCTTTATTAGTCGGGAAATTGTGTTGGGGAAATTGATGGGATTGAAGGCCGATAAATCCCCAGGGCCTGATGGACTGCATCCCAGAGTACTTAAGGAGGTGGCCTTGGAAATAGCGGATGCATTGACAGTCATTTTCCAACATTCCATTGACTCTGGATCAGTTCCTATCGAGTGGAGGGTAGCCAATGTAACCCCACTTTTTAAAAAAGGAGGGAGAGAGAAAGCAGGGAATTATAGAGCGGTCAGCCTGACCTCAGTAGTGGGTAAAATGATGGAATCAATTATTAAGGATGTCATAGCAGCGCATTTGGAAAATGGTGACATGATAGATCCAAGTCAGCATGGATTTGTGAAAGGGAGATCATGCTTGACAAATCTTCTGGAATTTTTTGAGGATGTTTCCAGTAAAGTGGACAAAGGAGAACCAGTTGATGTGGTATATTTGGACTTTCAGAAATCTTTCGACAAGGTCCCACACAAGAGATTAATGTGCAAAGTTAAAGCACATGGGATTGGGGATAGTGTACTGACATGGATTGAGAACTGGTTGTCAGACAGGAAGCAAAGAGTAGGAGTAAATGGGTACTTTTCAGAATGGCAGGCAGTGGGGTACCGCAAGGTTCTGTGCTGGGGCCCCAGCTGTTTACATTGTACATTAATGATTTAGACGAGGGGATTAAATGTAGTATCTCCAAATTTGTGGATGACACTAAGTTGGGTGGCAGTGTGAGCTGCGAGGAGGATGCTATGAGGCTGCAGAGTGACTTGGATAGGTTAGGTGAGTGGGCAAATGCGTGGCAGATGAAGTATAATGTGGATAAATGTGAGGTTATCCACTTTGGTGGTAAAAACAGAGAGACAGACTATTATCTGAATGGTGACAGATTAGGAAAAGGGAAGGTGCAACGAGACCTGGGTGTCATGGTACATCAGTCATTGAAGGTTGGCATGCAGGTACAGCAGGTGGTTAAGAAAGCAAATGGCATGTTGGCCTTCATAGCGAGGGGATTTGAGTACAGGGGCAGGGAGGTGTTGCTACAGTTGTACAGGGCCTTGGTGAGGCCACACCTGGAGTATTGTGTACAGTTTTGGTCTCCTAACTTGAGGAAGGACATTCTTGCTATTGAGGGAGTGCAGCGAAGATTCACCAGACTGATTCCCGGGATGGTGGGACTGACCTATCAAGAAAGACTGGATCAACTGGGCTTGTATTCACTGGAGTTCAGAAGAGTGAGAGGGGACCTCATAGAAACGTTTAAAATTCTGACGGTTTGGACAGATTGGATGCAGGAAGAATGTTCCCAATGTTGGGGAAGTCCAGAACCAGGGGTCACAGTCTGAGGATAAGGGGTAAGCCATTTAGGACCGAGATGAGGAGAAACTTCTTCACCCAGAGAGTGGTGAACCTGTGGAATTCTCTACCACAGAAAGTAGTTGAGGCCAATTCACTAAATATATTCAAAAGGGAGTTAGATGAAGTCCTTACTACTCGGGGATCAAGGGGTATGGTGTGAAAGCAGGAAGGGGGTACTGAAGTTTCATGTTCAGCCATGAACTCATTGAATGGCGGTGCAGGCTAGAAGGGCTGAATGGCCTGCTCCTGCACCTATTTTCTATGTTTCTATGTTTCTATAATGATATGACATATAAGGAAATCTGATTATTGGTCTCGATCTGAATGTACTGTGATGTTTCATCTTTCAAAGTGGAGAGGAAAACATAGTGGCCTTGTCCTAGGTGATGGAGGTCACAGTTTTGAGAGGTGCTGCCATAGAAGCCTTGTTGACTTGCTGCAGTGCATCATGTAGATGGTACACACTGCAACTGCAGTACGACGGTGGTGGAGGGAGTGAATGTTTAAAATGGTGGAAAAGGTGACAATCAGACCATCTATACGGTGATCAAAGAAATTACAAAGTGAAACCTAAATCAGCACCAAATTGAAAAGCTTACTTAAAGTAAGGATGCCTGGGACGCCTGGGATACTCATCTATGGTTGGGGCTAAGGTTCACTGGACAGAGTAAGGAGCTCTTTCTGTCTCAACTCGAATAGGTGACAAATTTAAGAAAATTGTTGTATGCCCCAGCAATGACATCCTTCAGCATAAAAGCACAATGTATCCAAAATCTGCATTAGTTACATCTGGTGGCATTACTCATAGTACCTGTACTGTTCATTAGTGATGTGATCTAATGTTAATTGGCTTGTTTCGAAAAGCTCACAGCCTTCCATTATAGATCCACCATATTGAAATTTGCTAGTCTGTCAAAGATGATGACACGGACATCTAGCACGATGGAAACAAGCCAACCTTTCAAAGGAATTTCCACCTGTAACGTAATTTCCTAATATTTTCAAACTGTTTAAGAGAGAACAATGTGCGAATGTCGACAGTTACTTAAAAGAAGTTGAAGAATATGGTGATTAAACAAATTACAAAGTGAATTTTATAGAAGTCTATTACATATTCCTTATATTACCAAAGTGATACTGAAAACCAAGATGGCGCACCTACAAAATTCTGAATTTCACTACTTAAACTGAGGTGATGCAATGAACAAAAGGCAACAAAGACAGAAAAGCCCCTTAGCAAAATGCTCCTTTTTACAGTATAGTCTGCACTGCCCAAGAGGTTCAACAACTTTAATTTTGTTGCAACCATTATGCACCTGTGCTTAATTAATTTTTAAAATTAAAACACCAATATCAACTATTGCAATTCATGTGCAATGTAATTTTTTCTGTTAAAGAGCCAGTCTTCCTCAAAAAGTGTTTTGCAAGACTATACAGGGGAGAAATGAAAGGCAATTTTCAGCACTCTTAAATTGATACTCAAACCTATGATCACCCACCAATCTGTTCAAACTCCACCCCCCACACACCCGCCGCCACCCCACTCCCCGATATATTCAAATTTATACTCAAGATATGTTTACTTAAAGGCTCCAATTTTGTCATTTTAATGGCTTTAAAGATTAATCATTTTACAGTTTAACCAGTACAAAAGATAATTCTATATTGCACTTTAAAAAAAATAAGCATCTGAAAGTGTGCTCATAAACATCAAGCCACATAACATTATAACTGATTTGTAACCGCAGGCAAGAGCTCATTCAAGAATTGATGCCAAAATTAATCCACATTGAAACAATAAATAATGGATGATTCAATTAATTATTGTCGTGTGGAAAAAATGTTTCACTCCCTTTTTAATATTCAAATAAAAGCAAAGAAGAATGCTGGCCGACTGGAAACCACCGTTAAAAGTTAGATCTATTTTTGATCTTCCTTCTCAAACTGCACACTAACACTGGGGTGATGACAACATCGGGTTTCGCTGTGATGTTATGCATGATCAATTATCTTGGCAACATTAAGTGTATAGTGTTACATATATAGGGCCCAAGGTTCGGGCCGGGTCTAAAACGGCGCAGCCCGGACCTGGACGCCCGTTTTTCGCGCCTAAAAAAAAACTTACCTATTCTCCGGCTCCCTGGAGGCCCTCTGGAGCTGGGCGCGGTGCAGCACGAGCTGTAGGGGGCGGAGCCAGGTCCCTGCGCTGAAAACAGTGCCGGGACCTCTGCACATGCGCGCTACAGTGGGTGCGCATGTGCAGTAGCTCCAGGTGCCCAAAACTGTGTGGGAGGGGCCCGAAGCACGCAGCCCCAAGCCCTGGCTGAATGGCCTCACTGGGGCTGCGTGCATAAGGCTCCTCCCACCCGACCGGACCGGACCCGACCCCAGCTCTTCCCCCCCCCCCCACCCGACCCCCGCGACTCTCTCTCCCCCCACCCCCGGACCTCCGCTCCCCCCCCCCGGACCTCCGCGACTCTCTCCCCACCCCCCACGACCTCCGCTCCCCCCCCCCCGGACCTCCGCGACTCTCTCCCCCCCCCCGCCCCCCACCCCCCCGGACCTCCGCGACTCTCTCCCCCCCCCCGCCCCCCACCCCCCCCGGACCTCCGCTCCCCCCCCCCGGACCTCCGCGACTCTCTTCCCCCCCCCCACCCCCCCGGACCTCCGCGACTCTCTTCCCCCCCCCCCACCCCCCCGGACCTCCGCGACTCTCTTCCCCCCCCCCCCACCCCCCCGGACCTCCGCTCCCCCCCCAGACCTCCGCGACTCTCTCCCCCCCCACCCCCCCATCCCCCACGAGACCCGACGCCACCTACCTGTAAATCTAGCCCGAGGTCTTGGGCCCAGCCGTTCAGCCTCCTTCTCCCCCCCCCCCCACCCCACCCACACCCATCTCTCCTTCCCTCCCTCCCTCCTCTCTCCTTCCCTCCTCTCTCCTTGCCTCCCTCCCTCCCTCCTTCCCTCCCTCCTTCCCACCCCCCTACCCCACTTTCTCCCTACCCCCCCACCCCCCTTCTCCCCCTCCCCTCGCTGTCAGACACTGACAGACAGAGAGTGAGAGACACACACACACAGACAGACAGACAGACAGATAGAGACACTGACAGAAACACACTGGGGGGACCTGTCCCAGCATGCTGTTGGAGGACTCCCGGTGCTGCAGTCGGTAAGTAGAAAATGTTTTATTTATTGATTTTTAAAAATTTTTTACTTTTTATTAATTTTTTTTGATTGATTTATTGGTTGATTTATTGATGTATTTATCATTTATTATTGATGATGGCTCTTTATTTGTAAAACTGAAGTGTTTAATGTTTGTAAACTTCCCTTTAAACCCTCCCCCCCATTTCTTACGCCTAATTTGTAACCTACGCCTGATTTTCTAAAGTGTAGACAAGGTTTTTTGGAACGTACAAAAATCTTCACTTACTCCATTCTAAGTTAGTTTGAAGTAAGTTTTCACTGCCTAAACTTTGAAAACAGGCGTAAGTGGCCGGACACGGCCCCTTTTGAAAAGAAATTCTGTTCCAAAGTGAAACTGTTCTAACTGACTAGAACTGGAGCAAACTAAATGCTGCTAATTCAAATTTCTAAGATACTCCATTCTAAACCAGTTGCTCCAAAAAAACAGGAGCAACTCAGGCCGAAACTTGGCCCCTAAGAGTAGCCACGTGGATGACATGAAAAAGGGAAGTGGGTGCCTATGGCACTGCAGCAAGTATCAGTACCTTCAGGAGAGATGGGTACAAAAAGGATAGCTTTTTTTTAAAGTTAGCTGCTCGATCCTTCATTATTTAATTACCTCTGTTGCTAGGGAGTTGCACAGCCAACAACTGAAAATAAATTCAGAGTGTCTACATGCACAGTCAAATATTCACACACTCAATTTCAGCATGCATATGATATATAAAACCTTTTGAGAATAAGACCACCATCTTGAACACTGGCTTTTGTTACGAGCACCACTGCGAGAAAGGACATTCTTACCATGCAATGAGTACTACGACATATATAACATAAGAAATAAGAGCAGGAATAAGCTATTCAGCCCTTCGAGCCTGCTCCATCATTCAATAAGGTCATGGCTGATCTTCTACTTCAACTCCATCTTCCTGCACTATTGCCATATTCCTTGGTTCCCTTAGTATCCAAAAATCTATTGATCTCTGTCTTGAATAAACTCAACGACTGAGCATCCACAGTCCTCTGGGGTAGAGACTTCCAAAGATTCATAACCAGAATATTGTATTATCTGTCATAGATGATTTCCCTAATTTTTTTTGCTCCAAAGTGCAAGCGGAAATTTTCAGTACTTTTAGAACTGATGGGAAAGCCCCATGGTCACCCACCATCATGTTCAATCCACTCTGCCTCCCCTTCCCCCATAGACTGAATGTTTGATATCTGCCTCCAGCTTCTATTCCACCTATTCCGACACTGGAACTGCTGAGGTAAGGTACATTTCTTTCTAATGTAGCTGAAGGCTCTCAAACTGCACTGTGATGGCACAAACATTGCAATAGGATATGTGCGCAACTGCTACAAAGGACAATTTCCTGATTTGTAAGATGTGCTCAGTGCATACAATCTTGGACAGTTGGAAACTGCTACCCTACAGAACGTAGCTGATTACTGCATTATTATAGGAGATATATGCATCCAGAAAGAAAAGGGAGGCCCAAAGTAACCTGGAAAATAAAATGAAGCACTTAATCAAGTGCAAAGTGTTGCCATCACTGCCTCAGACATGACTTATGCTGCATGCATTTCTACATGTGCTTTATTTGGCACTGATGAACCCATTCAACACAAGTCTTGGACCTTTCTAGTTTACATGGCTTAGCTACTCACTGAACCACTGTGAGAGTCATCAACTTTAAAAAAGAGACAGTGACCCCCACATAATTACCCACCTGAGCATTTCTAATATGACTGTGTCAGGAAGAATTGTGACTTAAAATAATGAATGATAGGGCCCCCCACCACTTCACCAAACGGATGAAGGAAAAGAACTGAACTTGTTAAAATTGGAATTTTAAAAACATTTGCGGTCTCAATATATTTTTAAATTATAATTTGAATGTAATATTAAAATCACATTCTAGAGTGCTAAAAAAAAACTCACAGAAATTGTACTAAGGTTTCAATGGGCAAGTCACACATTTTCCATAGTCTTGTGTGTACTCCAGTAACCCTGGTATAGTAAGTGATGGTTAGAAGGATTTAAATTGCTTTGCACAGGAGGTAGAGTTCGAAGTCGTAACATTGGGCTCAATTTCCCCCAAGCCCGTTTTCTGGCGTATTGCCAGAGTTATGCCCGTTTTTCTAGGCCAGAAATGTGGCAGAAATAATTTGCCAAAGTTTTCCCAATGCATAATTCGAATTTGGCGCCATGCAGCGTGTCCAGTCGCCTGCTGTCTGCGCCGAAAAACAATGCCGCACCTTCTGTGCATGCGTGGGAAAAACAAGTTCCGTTTTTGACATCGTTCCAATGGACGTGCATGCTCAGTACAGCTCGGATTTGGCAATTGTGTGTGTGAGAACATTGAGTGCTGGATGAGAGCATTGGAAAAATCGCAGCTGCAGCAATACAAGATGCAACGCGGTGCAAGGACCAAGAATTTCTTGCAGGATGAAGTGGAGGTACTAGTTACTGTGATTGAGAACAGATGGCAGGAGCTGGACACCAGCAGAGGTCACATAAAAGTTCCACCCAAAGAAATGAAGAAACGCTGGAACCAAGTTGCAGAAGATTACTGTGCAAGAGTGACCACCACGAGATCTGGAGGCCAGTTTAAAAATAAGTGGCAGGACCTTGATCACGTAGTTAGTGTAAGTAATATTTTAATTTATTCAATGCAATTGTAAATGTGACCATCTGTATGTCCCACCCAGCAGAAAGACACCCTCTCTAAAAAGTTAGGTTTTCATCTTTGCAGAGGAAGGTAGCACATAATAAAAGGGAAAGCACTCGAACAGGAGGAGACCCGGCAAATCTGCACCCACTGACACCCTTGGAAGAGAGGGTCGCTGCTTTGATGGGTCCTGCCTGGAAAAAAGCAATCAAAACTGCACAAGCTGGGCCCACACTTGAGGGAGAGGGTAAGTCCTGCAAATTCAGCATGGTCCTTCAAATCAGCCTGCTGCCTGGCCTGCAATGTGTGAGCCTACTCATGCCACCTACCCTGCCCGCTCCTCTGCTGCTAACAGTTATATTTTGCAGAGCTATGGGCCAACCCTGAAGAATAGAATATCTTCCAATCCAACCCTCCAGACCAACATGGGGGTGAGTGGGAGGGGATGGAGCTGGATGAAGCTCCCACTGTTTTACTGACTTTGGAGGAGGTGCCGCTCATGGAGGTGGCAGCCCCTTCCGTGACTAGTGGTTTGAGTGTTGGTGGGACATTCCATAATTTCACACCCTCCGAGGTTGCAGGTCCCAGTGGTGTGGTGCAGCGAGGCACAGCCAGGGCCCCACCTTCTGAGGTTGCGGGTCCCAGTGGTGGGGTGCAGCGATGCATACCCGTGGAGAGGAGGGGAAGGAGAGCTCCATCAGTGGTGTGAGTGATGAGGTAGCGGGACTGTCGGGAGAAGGAACAGTAATGACACGAGAAATGGGAACGATATCCGGGACCATCAGTGAGGGAATAGTGGCTACTGTCAGAGGGAATGTCAGAGGTAATGCAAACCACGTCACTGACCATGAGGGAGGGAATGTTGTAGGTAGTTCAGACAGTTTTGCTCAACATGAGGGAGGGAATGTTGCAGGTCGTTGTGACACTGTCAGGGCGCATGAGGGACGGCATGTTGGAGTTAGCTGCTGCAATAAGGGAATACGCCCAGACCCTGCGCCCACTGACAGAATCAACTGTCAATCCCACTCCAATTCCCACACCAGCCTCTGAATAGCCCAAAGCCAGGCGCTCCAACTTGCCGCCTGGGCCCTCCAACTTGCCGCCTGACGCAGGTGTCCCCCACCCTCAAGAGGTGCGCAGTACCCGAGATGTTAGAAATAATAAGCTTGGTACCAAGCCCAGAAACAGTGCGCCACCGCCTGCGGGCGGGGGTGTTGGGAGTGTCCAAGCCCAAGCGCAGCAGGCGGTCTTAGAATAAGGAGGAGAGATGGGTGAAGCCTTCCTTTGCTGCTGCTGTTGTTATTATTATTGTTGTGTTAGCGCGAATGTATCTTCCAAGAATCACTCGATATTCAGGGTCGGTCCATATATCAAAACGGTTTATTACGCCGGCGGGGAGATGAAGCAACTGGTGGGTCCAGGTACCTCTCTCCCTGCCGGATACGGGTGCATTAGTGTCTCTGACCAACCTTGACTTACCCACAACCCGACGATCGATTATTGTACAGGGAGTAGGAGGAAACCAAACCGTTGCATACTAGAGTGAATACCAATTGCAAGAAGTAGGCAGTACTGTGCTACCGGTACAATTCTGGGTATGTCCGAACACGGAGGGTACCATATTAGGGATGGACTTGTTGAGTGAGCTAGGCATGGTAGTAGACACCCGAAACAAACAAGTAATTTGGACAACAAGAAAGGAACATAAAGACACAATCACCGGAAAGTGGGTCCCAGTGAAGAATGTAGCAACCATGGGTAATGCGACCAAGCTAACTAGGGACTGGACTAAAGATGGGATGCTGGGACTAATATGTCAAGCCCTGCCTGATATATGGGCAAAGGACAAACAAGACGGTGGACTAATTAATACACTGCCAGAAAAGATTATAGGGCCCACTCACACTCCCCGCAAGCAATACCCGATCAAACCTGAAGCCATACGAGCCACGGAGTCGATGATAAAAGCCTTGGTAGAACAAGGTATATTAAGACAAACAGTATTAGTCACAAACTCTCCAATGTGGCAGGTGAAAAAACCCAATGATAGCTACCGACTAACAATAGACTACACTGCCCTGAATAAAGTAACACCCAAAGAACACCCGATCGTAGCCAGTCCTGCCACGATTTTTAACGGCCTGAGTCTGGAACACAAGGTCTTCACCGTCCTAGACATTACTAACGGATTCTGGTCGATCCCATTGGATCCAGGAAAAGTTCGCTTTCACTTCCCAGGGCAAGCAATATACGTGGACGCGGCTCCCACAACAGCCCAAACATTTTTCATCGAGTTATGAGTAGGATCCTGGAAGAATGCGACCCAATGCCATACAACAGTACGATATTACAAGACATGGATGACATCCTAATAGCCTCGTCAAATGACCGGGAGCATCTAGGCGCCCTAACTGTGGTATTAAGGACGTTAGGGAAGGCAGGGTTTAAGATAAATCCAAAGAAAGCACAAATAGGACAGGCTAGAGTACGATACCTGGGGCATGACGTCAGTCAGGGAAGCAAAACTCTCCCGACAGATCAGAAAGTGGCGATTGCCGACATGCCGCGACCCACCACTGTGCGGGGCGTATGGTGGGTAATGGGACTGTTTAACTACTGTAGGAATTTTATTTCCCAATTCGCAACAATCGCAGAGCCCATTCAGCGTTTAGTCAAGGGTGGAAAACCCGGGACAGAGCAAGTGGAATGGGGGGTGGAACAGGAGCAAGCCTATGAACCGTTAAAGGCTGGGCTGCTGTCAGCCCCTGCTCTAAAATTACTAGACATGTCCAAACCATTCCACGTGTATTACAACCTGCAGGGGGGCTTTTACAGCGCAGCAGTGACCCAGGAAAATGGGGGTGCAATGAGATCTGTAGCGTATTACTCCACACAGGAATCCCAGATAGTAAAGGGACTCCCTCGATGCGTAGCGGCCCTCGACTGTGCAGCCTGGGCTGCGAGAGTATGTGAGCCTGTGACAATGTCCGGACAGTTGGTTATACACACTAAGCACACTATAGTGGAATTGTTGAACACTGGAAGGTTAAAAACGGTGTCAGATGTCCAACGGGCGACTTGGGAAGCGGTATTGATACCCAAAGATCAGTCCGTGCAGGGTTTAACCCAGCTGAGGGAATGGTGACTGAAGGCGAACCCCACCACTGTCAGGCAGAGATAGATCAGGGAGAGGAGGGAGATATAGCCGATGAACCCCTGACCAACCCCGATCTGACCCTCTACGTCGACGGATCCCGGCGGTTCATCAACAGGCAATTTTGAACGGGATGGGCCGTGGTAGACCAAGATGGGACTACACTCCTGCGAGGAGGGTTGGAAGGGACAGTATCGGCTCAAGTAGCCGAACTGGTGGCATTAACAGAGGCCTTGAAACTAGCAGAGGGGAAACGCGTAAACATCTTTATGGATAGTCGATACGCGTTTGGGGTGGTTCACGACTATATGACAGCTTGGAATAGACGGGGATATATAACGTCGGGAGGGGGACATATTAAACACGAGAATGTAGTCCGAGAACTAATAAAAGCCGTCAAATATCCCCTCGCCGCAGCCGTAATAAAGGTTAAGGCCCACCAGAAGATCGAGAGCAAAGAATAACGGGGAAACATGTTAGCAGACCAAGCGGCCCGATGCGCTGTGGAAGAGGCTGAACCTCAGGCTATTCCAGTAGCCACGATAGGGCCGGTGGAATTAAATATACAAAAGATACAGGAGGAAAGTAGCCAGGAAGAACAGTCTGCATGGGAACAAAAAGGGCAGTAAAGGAGGGAAGACGGTGTGTGGAAAAGGGAGTTAGATATGGCCTTTACGGCTAAAGGGATCAAGGGGTATGGAGAGAAAGCAGGAAAGAGGTACTGAGGGAATGATCAGCCATGATCTTATCAAATGGTGGTGCAGGTTCGAAGGGCCGAATGGCCTACTCCTGCACCTATTTTCTATGTTACGCAGGGGTCAAGTTTCGGGCAACGACTAGAACGGCGCAGCCCCGCGGGCCACGCCTGATTTCCGCGCCGAAAACTTACCTCTGTATTCTCCACTCCCTCAGGACGATCCAGGCCCTTGGCGCAGCGCAGAGCCGAGCAGTGCTTGAACACAGTGCCAGGACCTCTGCACATGCGCGCTACAATGTACGCGCATGTGCAGTAGCTCCAGACGACCGAAACTGTGTGGGAGGGGCCCGAAGCACGCCGCCCCTAACCCTGGCCGAATGGGCTCACTTGGGCGGCGAAGATCGGACTGCACCTCCCTCCTCCAGCTCCGGCTCCCTCCCTGTTCAGCTCACGCTCCCTCTGGCTCTCTCGCCCTCCACGCACCTCCCCCATCCCCAGCTCCCGCTCCGCTGCCAGCTGCTCCGCCCCAGCTCCCGCTCCGCCCGCCGCCCCCACTTCAGTTCCGGCCTGCTCCCACTTCCTTCAGCGGGGGCGGGCTCCAACTGAAGTCTTTGGCCCGGCACGTTCAGCCGCCCCACTCTCCTCCTTCTCCCCCCTCTCCTCTTCCCCCACTCCCTCCGTCCCTCTCCTCCCTCCCCTCTCCCCCCCCCCCTCACTCCCTTTCTTCTCCCCCCTCCCTCCCCCACTCTCTCTCCTCTCCCTCCCCCACTCTCTCTCCTCTCCCCCCTCACTCCCTCTCTCCCCCTCCCTCCCTCTCTCTCCTCTCCCTCCTCACTCTCTCTCTCTCCTCTCCCCCCTCACTCCCTCTCTCTCTTCTTCCCCCTCCCTCTCTCTCCTCTCCCCCCTCTCTCCTCTCCTCTCCCTCCTCTCCTCTCCCTCCTCTCCCACCTTCTCCTCTCCTCTTCCCCCTCCCATCCTCTCTCCTCTTCCCCCTCCCACCCTCTCTCTCCTCTTCCCCCTCCCACCCTCTCTCTCCTCTTCCCCCTCCCACCCTCTCTCTCCTCTTCCCCCTCCCCTCTCTCCTCTTCCCCCTCCCCTCTCTCTCCTCTTCCCCCTCCCCTCTTTCTCCTCTTCCCCCTCCCCTCTCTCTCCTCCCACCCACCCTCTCTCTCCTCCCACCCTCTCTCCTCTCCCCCCTCCCACCCTCCCTCTCCTCAGCCCCACCCTCTCCTCTCCACCTCGCTCCCTCTCTCTCCTCTCCTCTCCCTCCTCTACCCCTCGCTCCCTCTCTCCTCTCCCCCTTCCCCCTCCCTCTCCTCTCCCCCCTCCTCTCCTCTCCCCCTCACTCCCTCCCCCTCTCCTTTACCCCCTCCCTCCCTCTCCTCTCCTCCCCCCTCACCCCCCCTCCTCTCTCCGCTCTCCCTTCCCCACCTCCGTCTCCTCTCCCCCGTCCCTCCCCCCCACTTCTCCCCCCTCCCTCCCTCACCCTCACCTCACCTCCCCTCCCTCACCTGTCCCCCCACTCCCTCCCTCACCTCTCTCACCTGTCCCCCCACTCCCTCCCTCAGCTCTCCCTCCCCCACACCTCTCGCCCCCCTCCCTTCCTCACCTCTCCCCCTCCTCCCTCCCTCCCTCCTCCATCCCTCACCTCTTCCCCCTCCCTCCCGCACCTCTTCCCCCTCCCACCCCCTCCTCCGCTCCCCCTCCTCTTCCCCCCTCCTCCTCTTCCCCCCCTCCCCCTCCTCTTCCCCACTCCCCCTCCTCTTCCCCACTCCCCCTTACCCTCTGCTCCTCCCTCCCTCCCCTCACTTCCCCTCCTCTCACTCTCTCTCTTCTCCCCCTCCCTCCCGCTCTCTCCCGCTCCCTCCCTCTTCCACCCCTCTCCTCTTCCCCCCCCTCCCTCCCCCACCCCTCCCTCTCCTCTCCCCTCCTCCTTCCCTCTCCCCACCGCTCCCTCTCCTCTCCCCCTCCCTTCGCCCCCCCCCTCCCTCTCCTCTCCCCCTCCCTCTCCTCTCCTCTCCCCCCTCCCTCCCTCTCCTCTCCCCTCCCTCCTTTCCCCTCCCCCCCCTTTCCCCCTCCCCCCCCTTTCCCCCTCCCCTCCCCTCCCCCCCCCTCCCCCCCCCTCTCCTCTCACACCCCCCCCCGCCTCCCTCCCTCTCCTCTCCTTTACCAACACCCTCCCTCTCCTCTCCCCATACCCTCTCTCCCCCTCCCTCCCCCCTAACCCCCCTCACTCGCTTCTCCCCCACTCCCTCTCTCATCTCTCTCCCTCCCCTCACTCACCTCCCCTACCTCCCCTCCTCCTCTCCCCCCTCCCCGCACCTCCCCTCCCCCGCATCGCTCCTCCCCTCCCCCCTCCTCTCTCCCCCTCCCCCTCCCCCCTCCTCTCCCCCCCTCAGCACCGCTCCCCCCTCCCCGCACCTCTCCCCCCCTCCCCCCTCCCCCTCCTCCTCCTCTCCCCCCCCCCCCACGCACCGCTCCTCCCCTCCCCCGCATCACTCCTCCCCCCCTCAGCACCGCTCCTTGTATTTTTTATTTGTCATTGAATGCTTATTGTTGTGCTTTGTTTAGTGCTTGGTGCTTTAAATGTACTTACCTGCACTGATTTCTTAGCTCACCACAAGGTTTTTCTGTGCAGCCACAAGTGGCTACATACGCTAGCCTAAGTTAGTTTGGAGTAACTTTTAGCTGTCTAAACTTGCTTAAACGGCCAAAACAGGTGTAAGTGGCTTGTAACGCCCCTTTTGAAAAAAAAACTAAACTAAAAAAAAACCTAACCCACTTAAACTGGAGCAAATTAAATGGGCAGAATTGCGATTTTTAAGATACTCCAAAAAAATCTAGTTGCTCCAAAAATAAAACGGAGCAACTCCTGGGCAAACTTGGGCCCTTAGGAGTGCTTGGGGCTGCTATGCACATAGTGCAGGTGCCATTGCCCAACAGAGACAGCCTGAAGATTCATTCAACTGATCATTGGCCCTTCCCTTTGAGGGAAGGAGCCTGTAAAGACGGCAGCGCTGAACCGAACATTGCTCAGCATTCTGCCGATACCGCACCTTTCACTCACTTTCGCGCTCTAAGGAAAGTGGTAGTGCTTGATTTAGCACTCCGCTTCTCTCTTGGAGCTCTAATGTGGAAGTGCCTGGCAGCAGTAAATCTTTTTCGCCCGTCGATACTTTTGCGTCCCTGAAAAGCTATCGTCCCAAACGGGGCGCTACGCAATTTCTAGCCTATAAACTTAGATTTTGGACTGGAGTGCAAAATTGCAAAGCAGAGTTTTTCCATGACCTAATCTATGTCTGTGTCACATTTCAGGATTTTATGACAATTTTACCACAGAAAGGATTTGGCAAAAAGAGTTACTTTTAAAGTTGTGTTTAAGTATACTCACCATTATTTTTTTTAAAAGTGACCTCGACGAAAGTGGTTAATATGCTTAATGCAAGTTGTTTTCCCCAAGAGACTAAACAATGAGTAATGTGTTAGCTTGTGTAGGTAAACGAAAAATTAAAAGTAAATTGATCAACGTTGGGCTGTGAACAGCAAGAGATAATAATAGCAGAAACTGGTATAGACGCAAGCAGAGGCTTTTGCGAACAGAAAGCCTGCAAGGACAGTCAGATTTATTAAAAAAGATCACTGTGAGGGCTTTCACTGAGGCAAAGAGATTGGAAATGTTGGGAGATGGTTATTGTTCAAGTCAAGTAAGGTAACCTATTGATATTGGCTAGCATGGTATGTTCTTTATTTTGTATTATGTGAAGATAAATTGTACAGATTGAAGTGAGAGAGTCTGATAATATAGCTGTTCTGTATGATGACCTTACTATGAAAAAAGCTGGCCTTATCCAAATGTTGCCTTGGTTCACCTGAGAGAGATTGAAGTTATACACATACAAACATAAGATACTCAAACTGCTTACCGGAGAGACTGACGCCACTGTACCCAAGAAAATACCTGCGGCAGTTCTGAATATTGAACAGCCCAAATAATCCTGCTTCAGATATTCATAGTTAACTTTATTTGAATGTTCATGTACAAGAAACAAAGTTTTTGATAATAACGCTGCCTGAAATACAATTCTACAAGCAAAATTAGCATTCACAACTTAATATTAATTGATTGGGTGCAGTAGTGTAGTGGTTATGTTACTGGACAAGCATGCCAGAGACATGAGCTAATAATCTAGAGAACATAAATTCAGCTTTTTAAAAATTCTGGAAATAAAGCAGCTAGTATGAGTAAAAATTACCTTAAAGTTGTCGAATTGTCGTTAAAAAACCAACTGGTTCACTAATGTCCTTTAAGGAAGGAATATATGTGACTCCAATCCCACATCAATGTAATTGACTCCTGACTGCCTCCTGAAGTGACCTAGCAAGCCACTCAGTAGTATCAAATCGCTGTAGTTCAAGACGAAGGCCCACCAGCACCTTCACAGGGCAACTAAGGATTGGTGGTAAATACCAGCCTTGCAAGAGCTGCTCACATCACGAGAATAAATGTAAAAACATATCTAAATGTGGGAATGTAGTACACATGGTCTATAAGGAGCACACAATTCCACTCCTCAGCTTTTACCAACGGTCAATTATAATTGCATCCATTCATAAATTCATCGAGTGGCTTGGTGAGTCATGAGTAGATAAAGGCAGCACAAACAGAAAATATTGCACTGCTCCTATACCAATGGATCTGCGTACCAATCACCATTCAGACCTCAAAAGAAAGAATTTGCAGAAATATAGGGCCCAAGTTTCCACACGATAAAAAACGGGCGCCCCTCCGAGCTGGGCGCCCGTTTTTCACGCCTAAAACGGCGTCGGAAAAAAACGGCGCGATTCTGGAGCACTTTGCAGCTCCTTGTCTGTTTGGCGCGGCGCCCAGGGGGGCGGAGCCTACACTCGCGCCGATTTTGTAAGTGGGAGGGGGCGGGTACCATTTAAATTAGTTTTTTTCCTGCCGGCAACGCTGCGTGTGCGCGTTGGAGCGTTCGCGCACGCGCAGTGTGAAGGAAACATTGGCACTCGGCCATTTTTGTAGTTCTTTGTAGCCGTTTAATTTTTGAACATTTTTTAATAAAAGCACATTGCCATCAGCACAGAGGCTTCTTGCAGCCTTCTCACTGTCTCCTTCCCCCCCCCCGTGGGAACGAACGGGCGCCTCCTCCCCCCCCCCCCCCCCCGCGGGAACGAACGGGCGCCTCCTCCCCCCCCCCCCCGCGGGATCGAACGGGCGCCTCCTCCCCCCCCCGCGGGAACGAACGGGTGCCTCAACTTGTGAGGCTTCCTGCAGCATTCTCCGTGGCTGAAGCACTTTCACACAGGTAGGAAGATGGTTTATTTAATCTTTTCTTGGCTTATAAATGTTTATTCAGGTTGGATTTATTTGTATAATATTTGTAGAAGTATAAATAAGGATTTATTGTAGAATTTAATGACTTCCCTTCCCCCCCTCCCCGCCACCTCGTTCTGGACGCCTAATTTGTAACCTGCGCCTGATTTTTTAATGTGTAGACAAGGTTTTTTCAGTTCTACAAAAATCTTCACTTGCTCCATTCTAAGTTAGTTTGGAGTACGTTTTTACTGTGGAAACTTTGAAATCAGGCGTCAGTGGCCAGACACGCCCCCTTCTGAAGAAAAAATTCTGTTCCAAAGTGGAACTGTTCTACCTGACTAGAATTGCAGAAAAAAAAATGTGGAGAATTGCGATTTCTAAGATAGTCCGTTCTCCACCAGTTGCTCCTAAAAATCAGGCGCAAATCATGTGGAAACTTGGGCCCATAGGAGCCAAGTTTCGGCCCAAGTTGCTCCTGTTTTTTTGGAGCAACTGGTTTAGAATGGGGTATCTTAGAAATTGCAATTCTCGGCATTTAGTTTGCTCCAGTTCTAGTCAGTTAGAATAGTTTCAGTTTGGAACAGATTTTTTTTTCCAAAAGGGGGCGTGTCCGGCCACTTACGGCCGTTTTGAAAGTTTAGGCAGTGAAAACATACTCCAAACTAACTTAGAATGGAGTAAGTGTAGATTTTTGTACGCTCAGAAAAACCTTGTCTACACTTAGAAAATCAGGCGTAGGTTACAAATCAGGCGTAGGGAATGGGGGGTGGGGGGGGGGGGGGAGGTTTAAAGGGAAGTTTACAAACATTAAACACTTCAGTTTTACAAATAAAGAGCCATCATCAATAATAAATGATAAATACATCAATAAATCAACCAATAAATCAATCAAAAAAATTAATAAAAAATTAAAAAAATCAATAAATAAAACATTTTCTACTTACCGACTGCAGCACCGGGAGTCCTCCAACAGCATACTGGGATGGCCCCCCCAGTGTGTCTCTGTCAGTGTCTCTATCTCTCTGTCTGTCTGTGTGTGTGTTTCTGACAGCGAGGGGAGGGGGGTGGGGGGGGAGAGGGGGAGGAGGGAGGGGGAGGAGGGAGGAGGGGAGGGAGAGAGGGAAGGAGAGGGGAGGGAGAGAGGGAAGGAGAGGGGAGGGAGAGAGGGAAGGAGAGGGGAGGGAGAGAGGGAAGGAGAGGGGAGGGAGAGAGGGAAGGAGAGGGGAGGGAGAGAGGGAAGGAGAGGGGAGGGAGAGAGGGGAGGGAGAGAGGGAAGGGAGAGAGGGAAGGAGAGGGGAGGGAGAGAGGGGAGGGAGAGAGGGAAGGAGAGGGGAGGGAGAGAGGGAAGGAGAGGGGAGGGAGAGAGGGAAGGAGAGGGGAGGGAGAGAGGGGAGGGAGAGAGGGAAGGAGAGGGGAGGGAGAGAGGGAAGGAGAGGGGAGGGGAGGGGGGGAAAGGGGAGGGGAGGGGAGGGGGAAGGAGAGGGAGAGGAGGGGGTAGGAGAGGGGGGAAGGAGAGGGGAGGAAGGAGAGGGGAGGGAGGGAGGGAAGGAGAGGAGGAGGGAGGGAAGGAGAGGAGGAGGGAAGGAAGGAGAGGAGGAGGGAAGGAAGGAGAGGGGAGGAGATGGGAGGAGAGGGGGAAAGGAGAGGGAAGGGGAGGGAAGGAAGGGGAGGAAGGGAAGGGAGAAGGGAGGAGGCAGGAAGGGAGAAGGGAGGAGGCAGGAAGGGAGAAGGAGCCTGAACGGGCCGGGCCCAAGACTTCGGGCTGGATTTACAGGCAGGTGGCGTCGGGTCCCGGGTCCGGGGGGGGGGGGGCGGGTCGCGGAGGGAGCAGGAGTCAAGTCGGATCAGTTCCAGAGGAATCAGGAGCTGGGCGTGGGAGGTGAGCCTTATCCACGCAGCCCAAGTGAGGCCATTCGGCCAAGGCTAGGGGCTGCGTGCTTCGGGCCCCTCCCACAGTTTTGGGCGCCTGGAGCTACTGCACATGCGCGCCCACTGTAGCGCGCTTGTGCAGAGGTCCCGGCACTGTTTTCAGCGCAGGGACCTGGCTCCACCCCCCACAGCTCGTGCTGCGCCGGGCTCAGCTCCAGAGGACCTGCAGGGAGCCGGAGAATAGATACTTTTTTTTAGGCGCACTTTGTGGCGCGAAAAACGGCCGTCCAGGTCTGGGCTGCGCCGTTCTAGGCGCAGCCCGAAACGTGGGCCCATAGCTCCTTTCATGACCTCAGGATGTCTGAAAACGCTTCAATCAATGAAGTACTTTGAAATGTAGTCACCATTGTAATGTGGGGAAATGCAGCAGCTAATTTTCCCACAAGTCCCTGAAAGAGCAATGATATAAGTTATTGATGTTGGTTGAAGGATAAATATTATCCAGGATACGGGGGGGGGGGGGGGGGGGTACTCCCCTGCTTTTCTTTGAATAGTGCCACGAGACCTTTTGCATCCACCTGAGAGGGCAGAAGAGGTCACAGTGTAACGTCTTATCCAAATAACAGACGATGACATCACTTGAATCTTCCAGTAAAGTTTTAAAACTATGATCCGCATAAAGGCAGGTTTCTGAATCATTTAAAAAAAATTTTTATTGCAGAAACTATAGCAAGTTTGCACTTTGATGTTACTTTTCTTGGCGAAGCAGCACTGATATTATGGCATCATCAACATGGTAACACAAAAATATTGTACAAACAGAAGTTTAGATCTGCAGGCCACAAAGAAAGTGCCCAATTACACAGCAATACCAGACATTTCTGAGCGGAAAAGTATTAAATAAAAAGTCTTGCATCAAAAGAGATTTTAATAAAAATAATTTGCTGTTAGTGCAACAAGTAACCTTAATAGCCTGCTCCTACCTTTCTTATTAATTATAGATGAAGAACTTGGTATTTCTGTTGTACCTTGCAGCATCCAAGCTGGCAAGACTCTTTTCCTTTGCACAGGGTTCACTGGTGCATGACCATTCTTCAGTTGTTCACTCTTTGACGATAAGAACACAACATTAGTTTGGCTAGCAGAGGACAGGTAAGACTGCCTCAAAATCCATTTCATATTTTGCCTTAAGTGTAATTACAATATGGGAGCATCACAACTGTCCCATCCTCACCGAATGTTTACACATACACATCGTGCAGGGATAAGAACATAAGAAATAGAAGCAGGAATTGGCCCTGCGGTCCCTTGAGCCTGCTCCGCCATTCAATAAAATCATGGCTCATCATCGACCTCAATTCCATTTTGCCGCCCGATCTCCATATCCCTTGATTCCGCATGACTCCAAGAATCTATCTATCTCAGCCTTGAATATAATCAGAGACTCAGCATCCACAACCCTCTGGGGCAGAGAATTCCAAAGATTCACAAACCTTTGAGTGAAGAAATTCCTCCTCATCTCTGTCTTAAATGGCCGATCCCTTATCCTGAGACTGTGCCCCCTAGTTCTAGACACTCCAGCCAGGGGAAACAATCTCTCAGCATCTACCCTGTCAATCCCCTTCAGAATCTTGTATATTTCAATGCGATCACCTCTCATTCTTCTAAACTCCAGAGAGTATAGGCCCATTCTACATAATCTCTCATCAAAAGACAGCCCTTTCATCCCAGGAATCAATCTAGTGAACCTCCACTGTACCGCCTTAAAGGCAAGTATATTCTTCCTTAGATAAGGAAACCAAAACTGTGTACAGTACTCCAGGTGTGGTCTCACCAAGGTCCTGTACAATTGTAGCAAGGCTTCCTTACTCTTATATTCCAACCCCCTTGCAATAAAGGACAACCTGCCATTTGCCTTCCTTATTGCTTGCTATACCTGCATGCTAGCTTTCTGCTTTTCCTACACAAGGACATCCAAATCTCTCTCACCATTTAAAAAATATTGTTTTTCTATTCGTCCTACCAAAGTGAATAATCTCACATTTCCCTACATTATACTCTATCTGCCACCTTACTGCCCACTCACTTAGTCTAACTATATCCCTTTGAATTCTCCTCACAGCTTACTGTCCCACCTAGCTTTGTATCATCAACAAACTTGGATACATTACACTTGGTCCCTTCATCTAGGTCATTAATATAGATTGTAAATAGCTGAGGCCCCAACACTGATCCTGGTGCGCCCCACTAGTTACAGCCTACCAACCCAAAAAAGATCCATTTATCCCTACTCTCTGTTTTCTGTCCGTTAACCAATCCTCTATCCATGCTAATATATTAGCTCCAATCCCATGAGCCCTTATCTTGTGTAATAATCTTTTATGTGGCACCTTAGCGAATGACTTTTGGAAATCCAAATATACTACATCCACTTTATCTATCCTGCTAGTTACATCCTCAAAAGACTCTTTGTTAAACACGATTTCCCTTTTATAAAATCATGTTTACTTTGTCTTATCTAAGTGCCTTGATACCACTTTCTTAACAATGGATTCCAGCATTTTCCTGACATCTGATGTCAGACTAACTGGCCTGTTTTCTCTCTCTCCTTTCTTGAATAGCGGGGTTACAATTGCGACCTTCCAATCTGCTGGGACCGTTCTAGAATCTAGGGAATTTTGAAAGATCAAAACCAATGCATTCACTATCTCTGCAGCCACCGCAATTGTTATACGGCCACAATTGATCTATTTTCCCTTTCAGTTGTTGATCAACCTTCTGTGAATTTCTATCATTTTCTGTTTTTATTCTGGTAGATCATATCCAGCCCAGGACCCAAAACATCCGCCAAAATACTGAACAGCAAGGACAGCTGGTAGTTATTTATTAAATTCAACCTAACGATTTAATTTGCATTCACTGCTGGCCCCGAAGTATAAAGAACTCGCAATCCGTGTCAAGAACTTTGGGTTTTCCATAGGTTCAATTCAATTCAGCGGAATTTAATGGGGATCTCCTTGCTCGTACAGCTGTGACATCAACAGGTTGTCTAAACAGCTAATCAAAAGGCAGAATTTTCAAGAGAGCGAACAAGGAGGTGAGTAAGCCCTTAAAATTCAAACTTTTAAAAATAGTTAGAGAGAGCAAAAGAAAGATTGGGGTTCTCACACGGGAAAAAAGCAATCCTGAAATAGAGATGGACAAACTTTAAAAAATAATTAAAACATTATTTTTGAAAAGTTTCTTAAAAATTAAAAATTTTTATTAAAATGGACAAATTTCACAGTGCACAAAATTAAAATTAGTTTTCCAAGCCCTTAGCATTTGATTAGCAATCAAACCCCAGTTACACCTACTCCCTTTTGAATTAACTTTTAGTGGGGAATGTAACAGCGTAATTACTGTAGAAGAGCTGAAGTTTTCATCAGTTTCAATGATTTATGAGATTTCACTGATTGCCGGCTCAGTGGGAGGGGCGGGGGCACAGCGCAGCCAGTTTCAGAGCTGTCATTGACAGACCGCAACTTTGGGATTTCTGCGTGTGCCAAATCCCGATGTTGCCGTCAGTTTCAAAGATGGAATGAAAGCGAACGCTGCCAGTTCGCCGTCGTCCCGACTGCAAATTCTGGGCCATTGCGGTATAGGATTGACTTAAAAACTTAATTATTAAATTTTAAAACAAGTGCTTCAGTGCAACTATGTCCAGTGATCGCCTCAGCATTTATATTTGTAACCTATAATGACCCAATTATAATTTGCACCACTGCACATAAAAATGCTGATCAGATTCTTTGAACATCATTTCATGTAAAGTGTTAAGAAGGCATGGCAATTTATTAATAAAACACCACAGTGCAGGTTGATGATAATTGCCAAGTTTTGTTGGTACTCTGCTGCATTACAATCAATTGCTGCATAATAAGATGTTTATGAAAGATCAATGCCAAGGATTTTCACAGCAAGTGGTTCTTTATCAGTATTTACGCTGCTGCAGTCTGTAAGCCTCAGGGGCCATTTGAGCCTGGAGAAATGCTCAAATCTAAAACTCTTCATCACAAAGTCTGTCTACTTCCAGCTCTGTAACATCTGCTTCTGCCTCAGCCCATCTGCCTTTGTCACTTCAAGACTTAATTATTCCAATGTTCTCCTGGCCTGCCTCCCATTCTCCATGCTCTGTAAACTTCAGCTCATCCAAAACTCTGCTGCCCGTACCCAAGTCTCGCTCACCCATTCATCATCATCATACTCCTGTCCTCACTGACCTACATTAGCTCCCATTCTCTCGGCAGCTTTCATTTTAAATTTTTGTGTTCAAAATTACATTATGACCTTGCCCTCTCTTATCAGCGTCACCTCCTCCAGCCCTGCAATCCCATTGCTGGCCATGCCTTCAGCTGTCTAATACATTCTGCAATTCCACACTCCCTCTCCTCCTTTAAAGACCATTCTTAAAACCCACCTCTTTGATCAAGCTTTTGGTCACCCTTCCTAATATCTACTTTTTTGACACAAATGTATATTTTTGAATGATTATGCTTCTGAAGTGCCTTGGGACATTTTACTACATTAAAGGCGCTATATTACATTTCCCACATTACAATAGTGACTACACTCCAAAAGGACTTTTGCTGTAAAGGACTTTGAGACATCCAATAGTCATGAAAGGTGCTATATAATTGCAAGTCTTTATTCTTTGTCTTCTTTCTTCTATATAAATGCAAGTTGCTGTTGTAGAAATTCACTGTACGTTAACTTAGCTAAGCATTTTGCTAACATTGATAGCACAAATTAGATATAATAATAAAGTTGAAGGGACAAAGTTCCTGTATCTGCCATCCTCATAAGCTAATGACAGGAAATTCAAATTCAATCAGAAAGTGATTGCTACATTGCAAGAATTCTTATTTCCAAAGGTGCATATAAAAGATCATATAATCACTAAAGTTTACAGCACAAAAAGAAGCGCACTGTGCCTGTGCTGTTTGCGACAGCAATTCAAAACTAAGCTAGAAATTATGAGAAATAATTATCCTGCACAACATGCCAATAAGTTTGTGAAAAGCAGGTCACTGATTGGTTTAGATTTGCATTTACAGCTGCAACAAAAAACATTTAGTAACAACTTCTAAAAAAAAAAATTGCTGGATTTCACCCAAGTGACTTCTTTTTGTGCAAACCCAGACATTGAGCATCAACAATTCAAACGTGGAGCTAGTCCTGTTTTCTGCTAATCCCATCCACACACACATGCACTTGCAGCAGAAAATCAATAAATAGCAATCAGGACCAAGATCCCTGACTCGATCTATCTTCTCCGTGGCCTTGGGAACCGTGGCCAATTGCGACAGGCCCAGCTAAGATAGATAGTCTACTTCAGCACCAACCAAAGACTGTACAGACCTCCGATTCTCCTGGCCTATGACTCAATATCACAATACAGAGTGAATTTGTCCATTCAACCCCCGGGTGTTTCTGCCCCCCATCCCCACCAACATGTCGCATTTGGACACTTTAAGGTTAATATGTTTACATTGAATTCCTGTGAACTAAGTCAAAACCCATAGCAGTCACTATCAATCAATTCTAAAAGCCTCAGTCTTAATCCCAGAAGGTTCCAGGGTACCAAACATGCCCTTCCTTGCTCAGCAGGCATAGTATTAGACTGGGGATAAAAGAGTATTAATTGGTTTAGAATTTTAACAGAAAGTTTGCTAATTATACCATTCTTACCACGTTGTCCAAATTGCTATTTGGTTCAAATGCACTGGATTGCTCTCTGGAATGATCATCTGTTGTCACAGTCCTGGAAGATGTAGTGGCCGTTTGTGTGCAACTGGGAGATATATTTGGGCCTTCGTTGACCTCCTCTTTACCCATATGCAAATTTTCTGGAGAATTAGACTGATCATCAGTGACATCTTCAATACTTGACAGATCACTATTTCTGCAATGCATTAATTATAAAGATGGAATAAATACATTTTCATTGCCTCAATTAAATATTGATTAAAAAAACATACTTTGTACACATTAATAAAAATTTCTATTTCTATTGTCACTGAAGGTTTTTCTTACCAATACATTAGCCAATTTCAAGTTTTAGTGCACCATGTGAAACTAAATTCCTTTTCATGGTCCTTTTCAAATTGGCATGATAACTTAACAGTTCAATAAAAAAGGTCCCGATTACAAAGTACTGATGTGGATTGATAAAGCCCATTTGAAAAACATGTTTATAGATTTACAAATAATTCATGCTTAATGAGTATAATAAATAGCAAAACAGGTATAATATATAAATTTAGATTATATCCAATTATAAGTTTACAGATATTTATTAATTTCCTCAAGCTAGGTTTTTTGAATGTTTTCATGTGCTACTTATTCAGAGACACTATTCTGTTCACTCCAGAGGCTTAAGTACAAAAATCTATGCTGACAGTCCTGTGCAGTACTGAGAGAGTGTGCTGCACTGTCAGAGGTGCCCTCTTTCGGATGAGACATTGAACCAAGGGGTCCTGTCTGCTCTCTCAAGTGGACATAAAAGGTCCCATTGCACTATTTTGAAGACCAAGGGAGTTATTCCCGATGTCCTGGCCAATCAACATCACTAAAACAAATTATTTGGTCATTATCACAATGCTGTTTGTGGGAGCTTGTTGTGTGCAAATTGGCTGCCGCAGTTCCTACATTACAACAGCGACTACAATTCAAAAGTACTTTATTGACTGTAAAGTACTTTGGGTCGTCTTGAGGTCGTGAAAGATGTTATAGAAATGCAACTCTTACAAAAAATATATAATTGATTATGCTTACCACTAAAAGTTATTTCTGTACTTCATTTAAAAAGGTTTTTCAAATTAATGTGGTGTTACAGTAATCAAAGTTATAGATTACATGAATTTTACTTTCCAAAAAATATATAAATCCGCTTGACTGTGCATTCAATATATTTCATTAACTCTTAGGACCAGTAGATGCAGGGTAGGGAAAAGGGTGGAGGAAAGGAAGAGGTGGAAGGGAAGGAAAGATTTTGGGGCCAGAAAAGAACTATAAGAATCACACTATCCTCAGACATTATGGGGCCGAAATTGCCCTCCGCATTGTTTGGGGCAGATAATTTGAATGAACTGAAGATTTAGCACCCGTAGAGATGGGACAGAGAATGGAGTGATATTCGGGACTTTGTCCCAAAAAATGGAGCGGAGCGGTGTTGGGGGTGGAAATTGCCTCTGCGGGGCACTGCAGGGACAGGAGGAACGACTGAGCACCCAATTTCACCTAACTTTCATTCATGAGGCACCTGGTCCCTAGCCTTCTTAAAGGGCATATCTTTCAGGTAGGTTATGGTCATTCTCATCAGTTCTATTGGATCATCTGGTGTGTGTTTCAAGCATCAATGGGAACTTCGAGAGACAACACAAGGTCAACCAGATTTTCAGATGCCCAAATTGAAATGCTGGTGCAAGCTGTGGAGGATAGGAGGTTCCTCCTATTTGCAGAATCTGGGAGGCCCACTCAGTAGGTCTTCCGCATTGTTTGGGCAGAGGTGGTTGTTGAGGTGTCGGGCACCTTAATACTGAACCGCACAGCAACTCCGTGCCAAAAGAGGTTCAACAACATCACTCGGGTGGTGAAAGTAAGTACATGCTGCCCCAACCACTGAACTGCAGCCTCTGGCTCCTTCCCCACCCGTTACATACCAGTCTGTGTGCACTCAGCATACCACCATTTCAGTGAGAAAGCAACCAGATATCATCGGTGCCTACTCACACTTGTTGCATCCTTTCATTTGTTGCTTAGAATTCAGATCCTTAAGCTGCACATCCATGTCTTCCACATCCCTACCTGGACCGTTACTCACCAACCTTCCTTTCTTTGTAGGCCAAGATAATCGTCGTGAGCAGCAGAGAATATCGGGAATCTCGGGAGCCAGCTCCGCGGAGGGCGAGTTCATGCGCGAGTTCTGCTGGACAGAACTCAGATGAGGTCTTCGATGCGGGGGCATTCACTCAAAGGATGCTGGCCATGCGCTCTGAAATGATAGGGGCAATGACAAGGGTGCCCGAGAGCCTGTCGCAAGTGTTAAGAAGCATGGAGGAGTCTGCTTCCCGCATTGCAGACAAAGGTATATGGCATGGACACTCACACTGCTCTCATGCAGTCTCAGCAAGATGCCAAGCAACGTCTTTCTGCTGTCATGCAGTCAGTGGCTGGTGGCATAGAGTGCCTGATTGCTCTCATGCAGTCTCAGCTGAATGCCACATGAGCTCCAACTGCTGCTATCGCCGTTGGGGCCACCACAGTTCATCGGGGATCTCATGGTGTTGCGGCAGCCATCCAACTGAGCTCGAGCACCTTGGTGGGAATGCTGAGATGCTGCCCCGGGTGAGTGACACAGGGTCATTGGAACCTGCTTGTCCTCTCTCAGGATGACAGCATTCCTGATCCCATCCCTGCCAGTTCGTCACTGCAACCAGCTATGGCTGGCACCCCACCATTTCAGAATGCTGGCACTCAGCCTGAGGCAGTGCAATCTGCAGCAAGCCCTTCCAGGGCCAGAGCTGGTCGAGGACGTCCTAGAAGGACATCTGTAGTGTCTTGACATGAAAGAGAGCAGCCTTTTACCAGCCATGCTGCAGCCACAGGGGAGACACTGCAGTGTAGTTCTGGATTAGGTATACGTAAAAGAGGCTATTAGGAAATGCACAAGTGTGAGTGTAAGATGTTATGTTGTTGCTTCATTTTTTGGTCCATAAATGTTGATTGGAAACTTTGTTTGTTTTTGTGTCTCATTTCAGTGTGGGGAATCACGTGTGTAAGAGCCCATTGCTGTGGGCATGGGGATGCACAGAGGAAGGTGCAAGTGGCGAGCACTTTATTGGAATCGAGCTGCTATATGATATGATCGCGGACCACACCTGCAGGATCCAGATGGTGACAGCGCCTCCTGCGTGCCAGCTGAGCCTCCTCCTGCACCTCCTGCTGAACCTCCTCGTCCTGTTCGTGGTGCTCCTCCGGCGCTACGGCTAATGGCTGTGCCCTCATGATTGCCAGGTTGTGAAGCATGCAGCAGACGACGACTAATAGGGACTCCTCCTGAGCGATCAAGGCAATGGAAGCAGTGTTTCAGGATTCTGATGGTCTGCTCAATGATGCTCCTGGTGGCTGCATCAGTGTCAATGCACGATTGTTGGGCAGGAGTGGTGGGGTTGCGGAGGGGAGTCATGAACCACGTGCACAGCGGATAGCCCTCGTCTCCTAGGAATCAGCCGCGACCTTCATTTGGGGTCTCAAACACACCTGGCACACCGTCTGGCGCAGAATGATGGCAGCGTGGCTGCTGCCAGGATAACGGGCATCAACGGCCATGATTTGGCATCTGTGATCACACACCAACTGCACATTGAGCGATTGTTATCCCTTTCGTTTTCGGAAGATCTCCGGATTGTTCTGCTGTGCCCTCGATGCGGCGTGGGAGTACTCTATGGTGTCCTGAATCCTGGGGAAGCCCGCTATTCTGAGGAAGCCACTTGACTGCTCCATCTGCATCTCTCTGATCATTGGAAATTAGATGAAGTCTCTCCTCCTCTTGTAGAGAGCGACTGTGACCTGATGGATGAAGCAATGGGCAGCAAGCTGGGAGATGTTAGAAATGTCTGCTATGTCTCCCTGAAAATATCCAGTGGCATAGAATTTGAGGGCAATTGTGACCTTGGCTGCCACTGAGAGGGCCATCCTCACCCTTGTTTGAGGCTCCAGCTCTGCCTGCAGATGGCAGAGCTCTGTGATCACGTCTTTCCTGAATCGCAGTCTCCGGAGACACTGCTCATCAGTCAGGTCGATGTACTAAAACTGTTGTCAGAAGACCCTTGCAGCATAGGGCCATCCGCCACCACGTCTGTGTGTGTCTTAGTCTGGCCACTTTCTCATCGCCCTGTGCATCCTGATCGTGCCGCTATGGATGCTCCTGCTGCTGGCCATCTGCCTGATGCTGCTGCTGTTGCCTTCTACTCTCCATATCCCTTTCTCTCTGGCTATGAGAGTCCGCGTTCCTGCCCCTTATCCTCACTGCATGCCCTTCCTCACGGCGTTCTCCACGCCATCTACAGGGCCTCCTCCACGCCCTTCTCTGCCACCCTCTCTATGGCCAATTGCAGCTATATGCCCATCTTTATCTGCCTATGGAATCATATATCTCTCCCTCTCCCGATGCCTCTGCATCCGTAATTGCCAGCGCTGTTGCCTTCTCTGAAGCATCCTGCGATAGAGTTTGGAGGAGGCAGTCAACTGCCAGCATGGACCCCACCAGTTGCAAGCAGTGACCTTCTCTGCTAATTGTCACTATTTAAGCAAGGGGAAGGATGGCAGGCAGTGTTAACTCAGGGCCAGTAATCAGTGAAGGTGGCTTTAGCCACCAAAAGTACAAGCTCTAAACTCCTCAGAAAATTTGTGCCGACAAAAATGGTAGCAGCCATAGCAAGCCTTTAAATAGCATTGGTGGTTCAGCTTGCTGATTTGACGACAACAGGAAAAGCTGTCGTTGACACCGATAAGCGTTGCTTAAATGATTTCGGGGCAAGTCCTCTTTATCGCCGTGCACGGACGAGCGGGGCAGATGGTAGCGGAGCGGGGCGGTAAGCTTTTGCACCTCCTCAGAAGAGGAGGGCCATGTCGTGATCGTCATTGTGACCGACCCAACGGGGCAGTAATTCCTTTCCGCCCAGTTACCGTCTCTTGGCCTTAAAAAAACATGCAATTTTGGCCCCTATAAGTTTACTTTTACCAAGTAACAAACTTTAATCTCACTGCAATGCTTATCCCCTACATGAGATGGAGTGCTGATGCACAAGAGCTCTAGAAGAAATATTTCATAATACAATAACTCAGTAGAGAAGACCACATGGTTGCTGTTTGAAAGATTCAATGCTGCGTACATCTCTCCAATTCTCCCAGCAATATATCTTGCATTCACACTTGCATGGTATATAGTGTACAATTTAAAGCAGTTAGCCATACATTTATTGTTAATCACTACCATTTACAAAGATCTGCATGTGAAATTAGCAACTGCAAAGCAAACAGCATCAGTCAATTCTCACATAAAAGTAACTTAAGATTAAAACTATTCAACATAACTTGCATCCATTATATATTTACCTCTTCTTATCTATAATGCCATACTATGATAGAAACCTACAACACGGGAGGCAATTCGCCTCGTCATGCACGTGCTGGCTCTTTGAAAGAGCATTCATGCTTAGTCCCATGATAGTCCTACGATAGCATGTTCATCAAAAACTACATTTCTAAACTTTCCTAACTTTGAAATGTGAAGTCAAAAATTAGAAAGGTAACAAGATTACATTATCCTTGAAAGCATCATTCTATTAATGTTGAATGAATCCAGAACACAGATGTGATTATTGTTTATTTGCTTCTGAATGAAAGAATCAGTCACCTTAAAGTCTGGTCATGGCTGGAAGAGATGACTTTATATATATATTTATCTGGCAGCAGAGAAAAACAGTCTCCAGAGTTCAGCCAGTGCCATTTATCTTTCTCCAGGGGCAGAAGCTGGTCTCCACTTGAGGACTGATGGAAACATGGATTAGTGTGTAACTGGAACAAAAAACAAGAGATATGACCAACAAATTAGTATTGATAAAGTTACTGACTGCAATCAGGTTTACATCTGATGCAAAGTGACATCATAACAATAGCAATTGGTCAAATGTGGGGCACAGAATTATTTACTTTAACTAGATTTCAGAATACAATTAAATCTCCATTACTCTCCACAATGGAATGGTGGATAATTGATAGACAGATAATTAATAGTCCCCAAACTTTGATTTTAATTATATGATGCATTGGCATGGGAATAATGACAAGTACAATACAAATAATAAATTAGATGTAATATTTTGCAAGACGGGAGAAATTGGTATTAGCAGACTAATATCTCAAGCAAGGATAACCTGAGAAAATTCTGCCAGATAGCTGCGAAGGTAAGTAAGTGGATCACAGATAATAGAGGTCCCACTGTAAAAATACTGACCTCTTCCCTTGGTTTAGACTAGGGTTGTAAGGAATTGAATCAGGGTAGTATGAATACCTAATACTAATTTCCCAATTTCACTTATAAATCGAATATCAAACACATTCTTTGATTGCCAAAACTGTGGCCATCCACTCAACCACCTCTGCCATCTATTCCCAGCTCCCTCAATCCAACCCCACCTCATCTCTTCACTCTGCAACTTCTCCCCTAGACCTCATCAGACCCAGATCCTCCATGAAGCTCACATCTGCTACATTGAGCCCCATCCAGTCTGGCTCCTGACTATCCAACATCTCCTTCTTGGTCTCATGCTTTCCAACATTGTCAACCTATCCCGATCATCAAGTATTCCATTCAAAACCGCTATCACCCATCCTTAAAAAGCCCACTCTTGCCTCCCATCTTTGCAAATTGCCACCCTATCTCTAACTTGCTCTTTTCTCCAAAGCCCATGATTAACATAGAAGAAAAGTTGGTTTGAGTATGAGTCAATGAGGAAAAATGCAGCAAATACATCACACTGGTAATAACTCTTAAGTATACAAACTGAGAATGTTGCAGCAATAAGGAAAATATTGATAGTGTAAATTCAGCTAAAATTATTCAATCTCAACTGAATTTTTAAAATTCGTTCCTGGATATGGACGTTGCTGGCAAGGCCAACATTTATTGCCCATCCCTAATTGCCCTTGAGAAGATGTTAGTGAGCCACCTTCCTGAACTGCTGCATTCCGCGTAGTGAAGGTACTCCCAGAGTGCTGTTAGGGAGGGAGTGCCAGGATTTTGACCCAGCGACGATGAAAGCTGAGGTAGATGCAGGCGGTCCATCCAGTTTTGTCTTGTAATTGTTTCTTGTAGCATTTTGTTACAACTAAGTGGCTTGCTAGGCCATTTCAGAGGGCAATTAAGAGTCAACCACATTACTGTGGGTCTGGAGTCACGTATAGGACAGACCAGGTAAGGACGGCAGATTTCCTTCCCTAAAGGACATTAGTAAACCAGATGGATTTTTACGACAATCCGGTGGTTTCATGGCCACCATTACTAGCTTTTTATTCCAGATTTATTTAATTAACTGAATTTAAATTCCCCAGCTGCCGTAATGGGATTTGAACTCACTTCCCCAGATTATTAGTCCAGGCCTCTCGATTACTAGTCCAATAACATAACCACTGTGCTGCCGTTGTCTTAAATACAACTACCAAGTCCTAAACCACAATGGAATCTTACTTTCATTGCAGCCAAGAACAAAATTCTTCACACTAAATTACTATACTCTTATGTTTTATCAATTACTGCTTATACAGTTTACTACTTACTCAGTCGTGGTTCAATGGGTCGCACTCCCGCCCGAGTCCGAACATTGTGGGTTTAAGTCCCACTCCAGAGAATTGAGCACAAAAATCTAGGCTGACACTCCAGTGCTGCATTGAGGGAGTGCTGCACTGTCAGAGGTGCCAAATTTCAGATAAGCCGTTAAACCAAGGCCTGTCTACTCTCTCAAGTGGATGTAAAGATCCCATGGCACTATTTCAAAGAAGACCAAGGGAGTTCTCCCCAGTGTCCTGGCCAATATCCCCCAACCAACATCATTAAAACAGATGATCTGGTCATTAACACATTGCCGTTTGTGGGAGTTTGCTGTATGAAAATTGGAAGCCGTGCTTCCTACATTACAACAGTGATTACACTTCAAAAAATACTTAATTGGGGATGTGTAAAGTGCTTTGGGATGTCCCGAGTTCATGAAAAGGCACTATATAAATGCAAGTCCTTCCTTCTCTCTCTGGACAATGCCAACAAAGAGATTCTTTTTTTTTTTTAAAGTCTTTAACCTCACCAATTGGGAACAGCCATCCCCATGAATGCCCTTACCATCGTCACCCCACCTCCCTCAAAACATTGTATTAAAGACAGTGAAAATCAAAGCAAGTATAGATTTAAACAGCTCCTACTTTTACTGTAATGCTTGCAGACACGGTCACTGCAGCTACCATTGAGGGTAGGAACAGATGACCAGATGCAGGAACTAAGGTTTTCCACTGACGCGCTGGCCAGGCTGCGATTTCCCTCCCTTTTATTTTAATGCGCAGGAAAAGTATTGAATTGCTAGCTAGCACACGAACGGAAAGCCCCAACCAGGACCTGCAAATCTGTGACTCTGCTAAAAATAAAAAGCAACTGGTGCCAAACTAAAATGGTTTGAATTCGTACTTCTGTAAATAAGCCCCAGCAAGGTCTAACTAAGATCAGCTGGGGTTTATGTTCAGCTCAGGTGGTCTGCCCCTGGCTTTTACCTAATTGTTACTAAGTACACACTTTGGACGGTAAAAGCAGGAAATTCCATTTTTTAAACTTTAAGGGCCCGAACTTGGTCAAAGCCAAGGCCCGCCCAAGTGCCACCCAAAGGATCGCTGAGAGACCGGGCGGTACTTTGCCAGGACGATTCCTCTGAAAGAGATGGCAGCACCTTCCGGCGGCAAAATAACGGCTTACGCCGTCAATCTGGGCAGCAGCGGGCAAGAGCTCCCAATCTCGGCGGCAAATGCGATCCTCGCCAATGTGCCGCCAAGGATTGAGTCGGGCCCAGGGAAGGTGGGGTGGGAGGGACCTAAAAATAAAAATCTTTAAAAAAAAAACACTGGACTACCTTCAGGGGATTCCATACAGATCAATCGCCGAAACATTTTTTTTAAAGATTTTTTTCCATTTTTTGCAGGTCTTCTTACCTACCGTCAGGGTTAGACCTGTCTCCATGCAGCGGTCCTTCCCCCTGCTGCCGCCGACTCCCCCCCCACACCAATATGCCAGCTCGGAGGGAGGGAGGTCACTTACTTGACTTGGCTGCCAGCGGCTGTCTCCCGGTGTTACTCCCCTCCTGCAGACCTGGAGGAATCGGTCACCGAAGGGAGAGTGGCAAAAAAACTCGGCGGCAGCCAGCAGCATGGCCACCAATTTCAGGCCCTAAGTAGTTTTATTATTGAGGCAGAATCATACAGCAAACACACAATAGTTAATGTCAAATATTTGATTAAGATCCCATAAACTAGAGAAATACAAGTAGCACACAATGTACTATAACGTTTATTTCTTTAGGGAATGGAAACGTCAAAATAAAACAAAAGTTTCCGATAGTACAGTCTGTACAGTTTCCCTTTCACTTCTCCAAATGTTGTTATTCGTTCCTGGGATGTGGGCGTCGCTGGCAAGGCCAGCATTTATTGTCCATCCCTAATTTCCCTTGAGAAGGTGTTGGTGAGCCACCTTCTTGAATCGCTGCAGTCCGTGTGGTGAAGGTACTCCCACAGTGCTGTTAGGGAGGGAGTTCCAGGATTTTGAACCAGCGACAATGAAGGAAAGACAATATATTTCCAAGTCAGGATGGTCTTCCCATGCGCCTGCTGCCCTTGTCCTTCTAGGTGGTAGAGGTCGCGAGTTTGTGAAGTGCTGTCGAAGAAGCCTTGGCGAGTTGCTGCAGTGCATCTTGTAGATGGTACACACTGCAGCCATGGTGCGCCGGTGGTGGAGGGAGTGAATGTTTAAGGATGTTCACTGATGATTGCAGTGTTCAGTTCCATTCGCAACTTCTGGCTGAAGATGGTTGCAAACGCTTCAGCGTTGGTCTTTTGCACTTGAGTGCTCGGCTGTGCCATCATTAAGAATGGGGATATTTATGGAGCCTCCTCTTCCTGTTAGTTATTTAATTGCCCAACATGATTCATGACTGGATGTGGCAGGACTGCAGAGCTTTGATCTGATCTGTTGATTGTGGGATTGTTTAGCTCTGTCTATAGCTTGCTGCTTTTGCAGTTTAGCATTCATGTAAGTCTTGTGTTGCAGCTTCCCCAGGTTGGCACCTCATTTTTAGGTACACCTGATGCTGCTCCTGGCATGCTCTTCTGCACTCCTCATTGAACCTGGATTGATTCCCTGGTAGAGTGAGGGATATGCAGGGCCATGAGGTTACAGATTATGGTGGAGTACAATTTTGCTGCTGATGGCCCACAGCGCCTTATGGAAGCCAAGTTTTGAGCTGCTAGATCTGTTCTGAATCTATCCCATTTAGCATGGTGGTAGTGCCACACATGATAGAATGTGTCCTCAGACTGAAGACGGGTCTTCGTCTCCACAAGGACTGTGCGGTGGTCACTGCTGCCAATGCTGTCATAGACATGGACAGATACATCTGCGACAGGTAGATTGATGAGGATGAGGTCAAGTAGGTTTTTTTCCTCGTATTGGTTCTTTCACCACCTGCCGCAGGCCCAGATATGTACTTCAGCACTCTGCCAGCTCGGTCAGTAGTGGTGCTACCGAGCCGCTACTGTGATAGACATAGAAGTCTCTGTCGGGGTAAGAAATTAGTGGGTGCATAGCAGAATGTGAAGAGCATGACTGCGTGGAGATTTTAAAAGAAACAGAAGAAGCAGCCTTAGCAGCAGAGGAGCCTCTGCACAACCCAGACCTCATCCTGTTTACAGATGGTTCCTCCTTTGAGAATGTGTAAAAGGGTTGCGAAAGTGGTAGATGACTAGAGAAGGTGGCAAAAGGATGGAGATAGGGAATCATGGGAAAATAGCTAAAGAAATGGTCAAGATACAGACAACTGCAGAATTAACTGAAAAAAAAAGGGGTTACCAAGAGCTGAAGTTGAGGTTAGACACGGGTCATGAGAAAGCCCAAGGCAGCACAAAGAAAGAAAGCAATTCTAGATAGGAAGGGAAAAGTAATAGCTTCTACTGATAAGGAGGAAGAGAAACTAATTGGGTTCTTTACTGATAAGGGAAGACAGTGTAGCAAAGCTATAACTAACCTACCTGACACCAGCCCTAATTTGGAGACTTTCTTGCCTGCCATTGGACGTACTCGGGGGGGGAGGCAGAAAAGGATTGGATAGACCAAGTGCTAATCAAATGTGTTCTGTTTTGAAAATGTATATCTACTGTGCTTTTCGCGCTGAAAAGGGGCTTGTCCAGGGGAAGGTAAACAGGCTCTGATTGAGAGTGTTCCTTTGTCTTGACAAGTCCCGGCCGGAGAATCTTCAATAAAGGTCCTTTATAGAAAAGGCAAGGTGTTCGTGTGTCAGTGTATTCGCTGAAACAGATTGAGGGAAAAAGAATCCGTATCAACACCTTTGTTGACAATGGTACCAGAAAAACAGGATGGGCAGTTACAACCTTATATGAGATAGTGGCAAAAAGATGTTTACCCTCAGGAACGTCAGCACAACAGGCCGAGTTACGGGCCCTATCAGAAGCATGTCGAATAGCAGAAGGACAAAGGCCTGGCTTAAAGCCAAGAGCTTGTTGCAACTGCCAGAATAAAAGTTATGTTAAAACTACAACCGGAGTTCGTATTTCATTGGAAATTAAGAGATCTAACAATAGCTTTAAGAAGAGAATGATGAGAAAAGATGTCAAGTAAGCTAAATGCAAGACACAAAGGCAAATTAAAAGAATGCCTTAGGCAAAAGGGAGGGCCGTAATCATGGGCGATTTTAACTTTCATGTTGATTGGACAAAGCAAATTGGCCAAGGAGGCCTTCAGGAAGAGTTCATAGAATGTACCTGAGATAGTTTCCTTGAACAGTATGTTACAGAACCAACCAAGGAGCAGGCTACCTTAGATCGGTACTGTGTAATGAGACAGGATTAATAAATGATCTCCTAGCAAAGGATCTCTAGGAATGAGTGACCATAACATGGTTGAATTTCAAATTCAGTTGGAGGGTGAGAAAGTTGGTTCTCAAACCAGGGTCCTAAGCTTAAATAAACGAGACTACAAAGGTATGAGGGCAGAGTCGGCTAAAGAGGACTATAGATTAAAGTATGGGACGGTTGATGAGCAGTGGCAGACATTTAAGAAGATAGTCCAGAACTCGCAACATAGATATATCCCAATGAGAAGGAAAGACTGTAAGAGAAGGGATAACCGTGGCTAACTAAGGAAATAAGAGATAATATCAAATTGAAAACAAGGGCATACAATGTGTCCAAGACTAGTGGGAGGCCAGAGTATTGGGAAACTTTTAAAAGCCAGCAGAGAACGACTTAAAAAAATGATTAAGAAAGGGAAGATAGATTAAGAAAGTAAACTAGCACGAAATATAAAAACAGACAGTGAGAGTTTCTACAGGTACATAAAAAGGAAAAGAGTGGCTTAAGTAAATGTTGGTCCCCTAGAGGATGAGACTGGGGAATTAATAATGGAGAACAGGGAAATGGCAGAGACGGTGAACAAATATTTTGTATCGGTCTTCACGGTAGAAGAAACTAAAAACATCCCAATAGTGAATAATCAAGCTGCTATAGGGAGGGAGGAACTTAATACAATCACTATCACTAATGAAGTAGTACTTGGTAAAATAATGGGACTAAAGGCAGACAAGTCCCCTGGACCTGATGGCTTACATCCTAGGGTCTTAAAAGAAGTGGCTGCAGAGGCATTGGTTGTAATCTACCAAAATTCTCTGGATTCTGAGGTGGTCCCAGCAGATTGGAAAACTGCAAATGTAACGCCCCTATTTAAAAAAGGAGGCAGACAAACAGCAGGAAACTATAGACCAGTTAGCCTAACATCTGTCGTTGTGAAAATGTTAAGAGTCCATTATTAAGGAAGCAGTAGCAGGACATTTGGAAAAGCATAATTCAATCAAGCAGAGTCAGCATGGTTTTATGAAAGAGAAAACATGTTTGACAAATTTGCTGGAGTTCTTTGAGGATGTAACAAGCAGGGTGGATAAGGAGGAACCAGTGGATGTGGTGTATTTGGATTTCCAGAAGGCATTCGATAAGGTGCCACATAAAAGGTTACTGCACAAGATAAAAGCTCACATGGTTGAGGGTAATATATTAGCATGGATAGAGGATTGGCTAACAGAAAACAGAGAGTCGAGATAAATGGGTCATTTTCCGGATGGCAAACAGTGACTAGTGGGGTGCCACTGGGATCGGTGCTGGGCCCTCAGCTATTTACAATCTATATTAATGACTTGGATGAAGGGATCGAGTGTAATGTAACCAAGTTTGCTGATGATACAAAGATGGGTGGGAAAGCAAACTGTGAGGAGGATACAAAAAATATGCAGAGGGATATTGGCAGGCTAAGTGAGTGGGCAAACATTTGGCAGACAGAGTATAATCTGGGAAAATGTGAGGTTATCCACTTTGGCAGTAAAAATAGAATGGAATCTTACAATTTAAATGGAGAAAAATTGCAAAGTGTTGCAGTACAGAGAGACCTGGGGGTCCTTGTGCATGAAGCAAACACCAGATAACACAACTCGTGATAAGAATAGGAGGGAGACTTTCATTGTGCAGGGAAACCAGCTAATAGGGCCCTGATTACGGGGCCCATGAACCATCAAAACCATTTTGCGATGAACTTAAAAGACATTATCTGTATGCATCGTCACCATCCTCCGCCTTCTCCACGACGACATGCAGGCCGTGATTTTTACCAATGGATCCATTACAGACCCAATCCGGTCCGTACTGGGGTCAAACAGGGCTGCATCATCGCCCCAACCCTCTTCTCAGTCTAACTTGCCGCCATGCTACACCTCACAGACAACAAGCTCCCCGCTGGAGTGAAACTAAACTAAGAATCAGTGGGAACCTGTTCAACCTTCGTCGTCTCCAGGCCAGGTCCAAGACCACCCCAACCTCTATCGTCGAGCTACAGTATGCGGACGACGCTTGCGTCTGCGCACATACAGAAGCTGAACTTCAGGACATAGTCGACGTATTTACTGAGGCGTACAAAAGCATGGGCCTTACACTAAACATCCGTAAGACAAAGGTCCTCCACCAGCCCGTCCTCGCCGCACAGCACTGCCCCCCAGCCATCAAGATCCACGGTGCGGCCCTGGACAACGTGGACCATTTCCCATAACTCGGGAGCCTCTTATCAACAAGAGCAGACGTTGTCGACGAGATTCAACACCGCCTCCAGTGCGCCAGTGCAGCCTTCGGCCACCTGAGAAAAAGAGTGTTTTAAGACCAGGCCCTCAAATCTGCCACCTAGCTTATGGTCTTCAGGACTGTAGTAATACCCTCCCTCCTGTATGGCTCAGAGACATGGACCATGTACAGTAGACATCTCAAGTAGCTGTAAAAATACCACTCACGAGGTCTCCGCAAGATCCTACAAATCCCCTGGGAGGACAGACGCACCAACATTAGCATCCTCGACCAGGCCAACATCCCCAGCATTGAAGCACTGACCACACTTGATCAGCTCCGCTGGGCAGCCCACATTGTCCATATGCCAGACACGAGACTCCCAAAGCAAGCGCTCTACTCGGAACTCCTTCACGGCAAACGAGCCAAAGGTGGCCAGAGGAAATGTTACAAGGACACCCTCAAAGCCTCCCTGATAAAGTGCAACATCCCCATTGACACCTGGGAGTCCCTAGCCAAAGACCGCCCTAAGTGGAGGAAGTGCATCCGGGAGGGCGCTGAACACCTCGAGTCTCATCGCTGAGAGCATGCAGAAATCAAGCGCGGGCTCTGGAAATGTGTTTTTATCTAAGCTGATACCACATGGTATTTTTGTGCCCTTTGCATTATATAACAAAATGGAGTCCTGGTCCTTCCAGAAATTTCTGCAAAAAGCAGTCGGCTTGCATAAGCAGCTCAACCTGGCTTGAAATGGCTGATAGCCATCAGACAGCTGGGAGGCAAGTCCTGCTGAGACAAGTACCCTGCCCCCATGGTACTCTCCTATTGTCTATACGACACCAGTTCCACTCCACCCCCACCCTTTTCGAAGTACTCAAACCACCAGCCATTATCTCTTGTAGAGACCTTGTCCATTTGATGCAAAAAGATAACTGACTAGGAAACTGGACAATCCTGACACAATGCAAGGCAGGTAATAGCTCATTACCACACTCTCATCGAGTAATGGCCGGCTGGTCAACTAATAATCCTGACAAAAGGAAATATCTGGAAACCACGTCAGGACAAGGATGTAGTAATTAACTCTTTATCTGTATTCACTGACTGCGAGACAGAGCCAATACACAGGGAGAGGCCATAACTTGGGTTTTACTGTATAAATATCTCGTGAAATTGTACCATTTCGGAGGTGTTCACTTAGCCATTGACTGAGTATGACCTTTCCCTTGCTAACAAGTAAATTAAAGAAACTTCTGCCGGAGCTGAAGGTGTCTGAGTCGTTTATCGGAGGTCGAGATTTCGACAAGGCAACGGAAAGAGCGTGCGGCAAACCGGTCCCACCTACCCTTTCCCTCAACGACTATCTGTCCCACCTGTAACAGGGACTATGGTTCTCGTATTGGACTGTTTAAACCACCTAAGGACTCATTTTAAGAGTGGAAGCAAGTCTTCCTCGATTCCGAGGGACAGCCTATGATGATGATGATCTGCATGACACGAAACCTCCCGGTACAAACACAATGTAATCCCTATATAACTGGTAGCAGAACTGTATTTGATTGAGAAGGTGGGAAGAGACATCTCGACCTCTGCTGGGCACGTGCTCGAGAAATAAAGACCTGATGTTGAATTAAAACCTATCCAACTCAACTCAAAAGAAGAACCATTAGTGGTCTCGGTTGAAAAGCAACTGAGACAGTGCGGGCGCATTTCACCCGACCGAAGTCTGGTCTCTGAAGTGTTACTTCAACAAGTTTCGGCCTCGGTTGCTCCTGATTTTTTGGAGCAACTGGTGTAGAACGGAGTATCTTAGAAATTCAAATTCTCGGCATTTAGTTTGCTCCAGTTCGAGTCAGTTAGAACAGTTTCACTTTGGAACAGAATTATTTTTTTCAAAAGGGGGCGTGTCCGGCCACTTACGCCTGTTTTCAAAGTTTCGGCAGTGAAAACTTACTCCAAACTAACTTAGAATGGAGTAAGTGAAGATTTTTGTACGCTCGAAAAAACCTTGTCTACACTTTAGAAAATCAGGCGTAGGTTACAAATCAGGTGTAGGGAATGGTGGGGGGGGGGGTTTAAAGGGAAGTTTGCAAACATTAAACACTTCAGTTTTACAAATAAAGAGCCATCATCAATATTAAATGATAAAACATCAATAAATCAACCAATAAATCAATCAAAAAAAATTAATAAGAAATATATATATTTTTTAAATCAATAAATAAAACATTTTCACCTTACCGACTGCAGCACCGGGAGCCCTCCAACAGCGTGCTGGGATGCCACACCCCCCCCGCAGTGTGTCTCTGTTAGTGTCTCTATCTCTCTGTCTGTCTGTCTCACTCTCTGTCTGTCAGTATCTGTGTTTCTGACAGCGAGGGGAGGGGAAGGAGGGGGGTAGAGGAGAGAGGGGAAGGAGGGGGGTAGAGGAGAGAGGGGGGGCAGGGGGAGGGATGGGGGAGGGAGGCAGAGGGGGAGGGAGGGAAGGGGGAGAAGGGGGAGGGATGGGGGGAGAAGGGGGAAGGAAGGGGGAGAAGGGGGAGAAGGGGGAAGGAAGGGGGAGAAGGGGAAGGAAGGGGGAGAAGGGGGAAGAAAGGGGGAGACGGGAGAAGGAAGGGGGAGAAGGGGGAAGGGGGAAGGAAGGGAGAGAAGGGGAGGGGGGGGGAGAGAAGGGGGAGGGGGGAGAGAAGGGGGAGGGGGGAGAGAAGGGGGAGGGGGGAGAGAAGGGGGAGGGGGGAGAGAAGGGGGAGGGGGGAGAGAAGGGGGAGGGGGGGAGAGAAGGGGGAGGGGGGAGGAAGAGAAGGGGGGAGGAGGAAGGGAAGGGGGGAGGAGGAGAAGGAGAAGGGGGGAGGAGGAGAAGGGAGGAGGAGAAGGGGAAGGGGGGGGAGGAGGAGAAGGGGAAGGGGGGAGGAGGAGAAGGGGAAGGGGGGAGGAGGAGAAGGGGAAGGGGGGGAGGAGGAGAAGGCGAAGGAGGGAGGGGAAGGGAATGGGGGGAAGGAGAAGGGGGGAAGGGGAAGGGAAGGGGGGAAGGAGAAGGGGGGGAAGGAGAAGGGGGGGAAGGAGAAGGGGGGGGAAAGGAGAAGAGGGGGAAGGAGATGGGGGGAAAGGGAGATGGGGGGAAAGGGAGATGGGGGGGAAAGGGAGAAGGGGGGGGACAGGAGAAGGGGGGGACAGGAGAAGGGGGGGACAGGAGAAGGGGGAAAGGAGAAGGGGGAAAGGAGAAGGGGGAAAGGAGAAGGGGGAAAGGAGAAGGGGGGGAAGGAGAAGGGGGGAAGGAGAAGGGGGGAAGGAGAAGGGGGGAAGGAGAAGGGGGGAAAGGAGAAGGGGGGAAAGGAGAAGGGGGGAAAGGAGAAGGGGGGAAAGGAGAAGGGGGGAAAGGAGAAGGGGGGAAAGGAGAAGTGGGGAAAGGAGAAGGGGGGAAAGGAGAAGGGGGGAAAGGAGAAGGGGGGGACAGGAGAAGGGGGGAAGGAGAAGGGGGGAAGGAGAAGGGGGGAAGGAGAAGGGGGGGAAGGAGATGGGGGGAAAGGAGAAGGGGAAAAGGAGAAGGGGAAAAGGAGAAGGAGGGAAAGGAGAAGGAGGGAAAGGAGAAGGAGGGAAAGGAGAAAGGGGAAAGGAGAAGGGGGGAAAGGAGACGGGGGGAAAGGAGAAGGGGGGAAAGGAGACGGGGGAAAGGAGAAGGGGGAGGAGATGGGGGAAAGGAGATGGGGGGAAAGGAGATGGGGGGAAAGGAGAGGTGGGGGGGAGAAAGGAGAGGTGGGGAGAGAAAGGAGAGGTGGGGAGAGAAAGGAGAGGTGGGGGGAGAAAGGAGAGGTGGGGGGAGAAAGGAGAGGTGGGGGGAGAAAGGAGAGGTGGGGGGAGAAAGGAGAGGTGGGGGGAGAAAGGAGAGGTGGGGGGAGAAAGGAGAGGTGGGCGGAGAAAGGAGAGGTGGGGGGAGAAAGGAGAGGTGGGGGGAGAAAGGAGAGGTGGGGGGAGAAAGGAGAGGTGGGGGGGAAAGGAGAGGTGGGGGGAGAAAGGAGAGGTGGGGGGAGAAAGGAGAGGTGGGGGGAGAAAGGAGAGGTGGGGGGAGAAAGGAGAGGTGGGGGGAGAAAGGAGAGGTGGGGGGAGAAAGGAGAGGTGGGGGGGGGGGAAGAGAGAGAAAGGAGAGCGATGGGGGAAAAGAGGGGGGGGCCGGGCCCAAGACTTCGGGCAGGGCCCGTCCCCAGCACCAGATTTACAGGTAGGTGACGTTGGGTCGGGTCAGGTCCGAGGTCCTGGGTCGGGAGCGCGGGTCGGGTCGGGGGGAGCGCGGGTCGGGGTCGCGGAGGGAGGTCGGTTCGGTTCGGGTCGGAGGGAGGGAGAGGTCAGGTCGGGGCGGGGGTGCGCGGGTCGGTCCGGGTGAGGGGAGGTGGGGGGGGCAGGAGCGCAGGTCGGGTTGGGGGGGGGTGGATGGGATGGAGGTCGGTTCGGGTCGGGGGGGAGGGAGAGGGAGGTCAGGTCGGGGGGGCGGGGGAAGAGGAAGCGCGGGTCGGGTCTGGTCCGGATTGGGGGGGGGGGTGTCGGGAACGCGGGTCGGGGGGGAGGGGGTGGGAGGTCGGGTTGGTTCGGGTCGGGGGGGAGGGAGGTCAGGTCGGGTCTGGTCCAGTCCGGTCCGGGGGTGGGGCGGGGGAGCGGGAGTCGAGTCGGGTGGGGAGGAAGCGGGAGCTTAGCGTGTGAGGCAGCCTTATGCACGCAGCCCCAGTGAGGCCATTCGGCCAGGGCTCGGGGCTGCGTGCTTCGGGCCCCTCCCACAGTTTTGGGCGCCTGGAGCTACTGCACATGCGCGCCCACTGTAGCGCGCATGTGCAGAGGTCCCGGCACTGTTTTCAGCGCAGGGACCTAGCTCCGCCCCCTACAGCTTGTGCTGCGCCGCGCCTGACTCAAGTGGACCAGCAAGGAGCCGGAGAATCTGTAAGTTTTTTTTCGGCGCACTTTGTGGCGCGAAAAACGGGCTTCCAGGTCGGGGCTGCACCGTTCTAGGCGCGGCCCGAAACTTGGGCCCTATATTCTGTGCCCTTACTAACCTCAGTGCTTCTTCCAAATGGTGTTCAAT